>NW_007246032.1:187332-246229 GCF_000164805.1 Carlito syrichta
CAAAAAAAAAAAAAAAAAAAAAAAAAAAAAAGAGAAAGAAAGAAAGAAAAAGAAAGCTTTAAGAAAAAATCTCACATTCAGCATCTTTGCTAAACATTATTTAGTTTAATAATTTGTTTCTAGAATTTCTTGTGTAGATAATGATGATAGCATCTTGTAAATGGTAACTCTTGTTCTTCCTTTAAAATAGGTATACTTTTAACAGTAATTAAAAATTTTCTTATTCTTCTGACTGAGGCTTCCATTATAAAACTGAACAGAAGTAATTTTAATGGTCTCATCCTTGACTTTAAATAGAATGCAACAAACAGTTCACCATTAAGGATTATGTTTGCTAACCTGGGTAACATAATGAGAACCTGTCTCTACAAAAAGTAAAAAATAGTTGGGCATGGGGGTGCTTGCCTGTAGTCCTAGGTACTCGGTAGGCTGAAGTGGGAAGATCACTGAGTGAGTTGCAGTGAGCTATGATCCCACCAATGCACTCCAGCCTGTACCACAGAGTGAGACCTTGTCGTTTTTTAAAAATTATATTTGTTATATATGTAGGGTGGGTACTAGTTTACAAGTCAACAGTTTTTTCTCTCTCAAGTTATGTATTTATTATTTTTAGAAACTGGGTCTTATTCTGTTACCTAGGCTAGAGTATAATGGTGTGATCATAGCTCACTGCAGCCTCCAACTCCTAGGATCAAATGATTTTCCTGTCTCAGACTCCAGAGTAGTCAAGACTATAGGCACACACCACCATACCTTGCTAATAAAAACAATTTTTGTTTTTTAGAGACGTGAACTCCCTGTGTTGCTCAGGGTAGTCTCTAACCCCTGTCATTTATTTTGCCTCAGCCTCCTTAGTAGCTGGGATTACAGGTGTGGGTGTTGACAATTTTTAAAAATCATGAACAGATATTGACTTGTACCAAATAGTGTACCACTTGTTTGAGATAATCATAAAATCCCTTTCCTTTTATATTTCAGCTCTGCCTTGAATCTTGGCTCTATCCTGGTAGTGCATGTCAAGGTCAAAGCCACAGGGGCAGGAATGGAGCCCACAGTCTTCTGAAGTGAAGCGTGGGCTTTTTGGAATTTTCCACATGGAATACTAGAAGACAGCCATGATGGCAACATTTTGATGTATTATTTTGCTTACAAAATATCTGCTTTGTAAAAAATCCTGACTTACTCCTGCTTTCTGTTAGGAGTAAGGAGAGCAAGTAGTAACTGGAGTGATGAAGACAGAAACCCCATTCTGACACCCATATGTCATTGGCAGCAATCCTAGGAAGTGGGTATTAGTGTGCTTATTTTACAGATGAGGAAATTGAAGCTCAGAGAGCTGAAGTACCCTGGCCACAATAACAGCAGAGCGGGATCCTGGATCTATGACTCCAATCTTGTGCCCAGAAACACTGCTAGCTTCCTTAGAACAGAGAAGTGAAACCTGGCCCCATCTCACCACTTTTGTGCCTTTTCCTTTCCCTGGCCTTTGGAGCCTCAGCTGTAAGTATTTCTCAGTCTCATCCAGTTACCCTGCAGGTCTCCAGTTTGGAAGCACTGTGGCCCTCTGACTGTGCTTCCAGACTTCCTGGGCACACAGGGGGCTGTGTACCCTTTACTGTTGTGAGTATTGTCTATGTGTATTATAGAGGGGGAGGGTAGAGTCTGGAAAAGGGAGAGGGGCAGAGTGGGATTCTGATTCTGCTTCTCTCTGGACCAGGGTTGTGCCGAGATGGACAGGCACTTGCTGTTGCTGTGTCTTCTCCTGTTCCTTCCTCTGACCACAGGCTGGACTATATCTAACTGCCTAGTGACCCAAGGCGCCCGGCTGTCTCTCCTCTCCCGTTTTTTTCTGACCTGCCCCTTGAATTCCAGGCTGTCCCTTCTCGCCGGATGCAAGTCCGTGAGCAACCTGACACAAGCCTTGGACGCTGTGCCACAGAGTGTGGAGGGGCTCTGTCTCTTTGGTTCCTTTTCTGTTCTGCCCCAGGATGCCTTCTCCAACTTCCCCAAGCTCAAGGTTCTGGGGCTGAGTCTGCATCCCACCCAGCTCCTGCCAGGAGCTCTCCGGGGCTTGGGACAACTGCAGCATCTTCGTTTCATGTCTCCTCCCACGAGACCATTCATCTTCCTACCTCCTGATGCCTTTGGTGACTTGAGATCCCTCTGGCATCTTGCTTTCTGGGGCCCCTGCCTGGATGGGAACTCGAATGTCCGGTTACCTCCCAGTCTACGACGGCTGTCTATCCAGTCCACCTGCCTTCAGGATGTGGGGATGTTAGCTGACATCTTCCCAGATCTGGTGCATGGCCCCTCCTCTGGGGATGCCTGGTCCTTAGACATGCTGAATCTGTCATTCAACAAACAGCTGAAGATGGGCAGTCCTGGGACCCTCCGGGGCCTCAAACTTGGGACTCTGAATCTGGACCACACAAAGATGAAGGCAACTGCAGTGGTGGGTCTGGGGTTGCAGAAGTTGGATGCCCTCTCTGTGATGAACACTCACACGGTCAAGCTGCCTGGTGAGACAGTTGCCCATTTTGAGCTGCAAGAGCTGAATTTGGGAATGAATCGGGTAAGTCACATACCTCTGGAAGCCCTGGCTTCCTGCCACAGTCTGAAGATCTTGGATCTTCACAACAATAAACTGACTGAGCTACCACCTGGTTTCCTAGCGGCCATGCCCAGGCTTCAGAGACTGAACCTGGCCGACAACCAACTGCAGAGTCCCATGCTGTGCATGAACGAGACAAAGACTGTGTCAGGACTGCGGTCCCTGGATCTGTCCAGCAATGGGCTGCATACGTTGCCCCCTGGCCTCTTCTCCTGCTTGCCTCACTTGCAGGAACTGCAACTTCGAAAAAACCAGCTGGTTTTTCTGAAAGACCAGGTATTCCAGGGCCTACAGAGGCTAGAGACTTTGAACTTGGGCAGCAATCCATTGATATCCCTGAGTAAGGGCTGGTTGGCTTCTCTACCTGCACTGAGCACCCTAAACCTGCTAGACACCCACATGTCATTGAGTCCAACCTGGGACTTCCGGGGCCCAGAAAGTCTGCAGGACTTGAGACTGCAGTTCTCCTCTGACCCTTCTGAGGTAATGTTGTCCCTGCCCACAAGTCTGACTAGCATGGAACTTCATACAGGCTCAGGGATGGAGCATTGGAAGTTGTCTGCTAATGTCTTTCCAGTCTTGCAGATCCTGACTTTAAAAGACTGGGGACTGCAGCTGGAGACCCAGAATCTCTCCAAGGTCTTCCCTGCCCTTCATCAACTCTCCCTGCTTGGCAGTAGCTTGGAGGCTGTCTGCTCCCAGGGCACCTCCAGATTCTTCCTCTGGCAACTCCCCAGACTCCAGTCCCTGAGTATACAAGGAGACAGGCACAGGCCCAGGCCGTGCTGTATCACGGGGCTGCCCAGCCTACGAGAGCTGAAGCTGCAGGCACTGCAGTCCCGAGCCCGGGCCCGCCCAGTGCGGCTTGAGGAGCTGGTGGGTGAGTTGCCCAAGCTGGAGGTGCTGCAGCTGTCCCAAACAGGGCTGGAGACTCTATCTGCTGCTGCTTTCCAGGGTTTGGGCAGTCTCCAGGTCTTAGTGCTAGACTGGGAGAAAGACCTGGTTCTGGATGGCAGCCTCCAGGAGCATAGTCCACAGATGCCCCAGTACATGTACATTCTGATTGCCTCCTTGGCTTGTCAGTGTGCCAATGCCTGGGTGGGGCCCTGGCTTGAGCGGTCCCCCAGAACGTACGTACACATAGAATCACAGCAGCTGTGCCAGCCAGAAGCTGGGGGCCACTCCCAGAAACCCCTTTTCCCCTTTCTCTGGAGTCACTGCCCCAAGATTTCAGGGTTGGAGCTTTTTCTAGGCAGTTCCTTCCTGCTACTTCTGCTGGTCTCCTTGCCCCTTCTATGGGAAGCCAAGAACTCCTGGATCCTCTATCTCCAGGCCTTGTTCATGGCATGGTTCCAGGGTCTAAGGGGTCGGAGGGATGAAGGCAAGAGGTTTCTCTACGACATGTTTGTGTCCCACTGCAGGCAAGATGAGGGCTGGGTGGTGACGGAGCTGCTGTCTGCTCTGGAGGGCTGCCCTCCAGCTGGTCGGGGACTGCGCCTCTGCCTCCCTGAGCGAGATTTTGAGCCAGGTAAGGATGTGGCCGACAATGTGGCAGACAGCATGGCTGGCAGCCGGGTCACGCTCTGTGTGCTGAGTCACCAGGCCCTGCACACCCCCCGCTGCCGCCTGGAGCTCCGCCTGGCCACCTCCCTGGTGCTGGCTGCCCCCCATCCCCCTGTGCTGCTTCTGGTCTTTCTGGAGCCCATTTCCCGTCACCAGCTTCCCCGCTACCATAGACTGGCCTGGCTGCTCCGCCAAGGAGACTATTGCATGTGGCCCAAGGAAGAGGAAAGAAAGGGTGACTTCTGGGCTTGGCTGGGGAGCAGACTGAAGCAGTATGGGATACTGTAGAGTGGGCACATGTGTGCGGGAGGGTGGGGGCAAGAAAAGCAAGCCAGCCTGGCAGAGAGATGGTGGGTATGTGTGGGCTGTGAGATTTAACTCAGTTTCCAGTAGGAGGCAGGGGTGCTGCACGTGCGGGGAGGATCAAATGTTGGGAACATGGGCTTTGGGAAGGCTCCGGAGGCTGAATAAGAAAATTTGGAGGATGGCAGGTGGCCATGTGGTATGCGATATGATTTCAAGATTTCCAAATCCTCAATAAATTGAGTAAAATCATTAAATGCTTGGTTCCATTGAACTTTTTTTGTTTATAGTAGCCCACACCAGACAGAAGTGAAGGAGTTGGAGTCACAGAAACAGTAGCCCAGAGGAAACAAAGTTGGGAATTCATGGAGAGTGAGAGGACGGAGGATGGGGTCTGGGCAGTCCCAAGCTATAAATGGGGTCCAGGCCAAGTTCATCCAGATCACCAAGGGGTGAAGAGTCCCCCTTTGCTATCTGGGTTATAGAGGAATTGGCAGCTGAGGACCAAAAAGCTGGGATGCTGCCCAGGAGGTAGCTGACTGATCGCCTGTTCCCTCAGTAAAAACACAAAGGGCTGTTCACATCTATCTCCTTTTGAGGCTCATAGCAGCACCAGAAAGAGGAGCCACTCCTTTGTCACTCCATGTTCTGACCAGGCTACACCACTTGTGGCTTCTAGGACACCATGCACTGTTGTCTCCAGGCTTTTTGCATGTACTGCTTCTGCATAGAAGGGCACCTTTCCCCTGGGGACTCCCAACTATTTTTATTTTTTGGAGACAGGATCTTGCTCTGTTGCCCAGGCTGGATTATTACAGTGGCATGATCATAGCTCACTGCACCCTTGAACTTCTGCATTCAGGTGAATCTACTGCCTCCACCAGAGAGTGGCTAGGACAACTAGTGTGTGCCAACACATTCAGCTAATTTTAAAATTTTTTGCAGAGACTAGGTCTCATTATGTTGCCCAGGTAGTCTCAAACTTGCTTCTAGTCATTCTTCTGCTTCGGCCTCCCAGAGTGCTGGGATTGCAGTCATGAGCCTCTGCACTGGCCTAAGTATTCTTTAAGATGTAGCTTGGGCATCACTTCCTCCAGTTGTTTTCCCTGACCTCCCAGCACTGGGGAGAGTGGTTGTCTCTGGGCTCCCACAACTTCCTGCACCTCCATTTCTCAGATAACTGATCATAGACCTAAAAGTCCCTAGAAGCTGACTCCAAAATTGGGTGCACAAGATGGTGACACCAGGGTGAGGAAAGAAAATGTTGTAACTTCTATTTCTATTTATTTTTAACTTCATTTTGTTCTGAAGATAGACTACCTGGTTTTTAGCCACGTGGCTTTGGAATGTACTTAACTTCCACTCTTGTGTACCTCTCTGGACTTCAGTTTCCTTTCTGTAACATGGCTTAGTATTAGCCCCTCCCTCAAAGGGTTTTGTGAAGATTAAATGAGTTAATATGTATAAGGCACTGGGAACAGGACCTAATAATGCTTTGCAAATGTTCGAGAAAAGTTAGCTATTACACGTACATCATTTATAAGTAAATAAATACACCTATGTTGGGAGGGTGTGATCAAGAATGATTTACCATAGGAGTGCTCTGCTGGGAATGTTTAGTGGTCAGGCTCTGGGTGCAGGGACCAGGTTTGCTTCATCTCTGCATCCTTAGAGCCTAGTGTCAGCCCAACTCAGAGAGGGTCTTGATAGACAACTGTTGTAGAATGCTTGCAAACCCAATCCACTGAACGAGAGAGAACCTGGATCTGGTTCAAGCTTCTTGCTTATTTCTGTATGACACTAGATGTACTTGACTTCTTGGGGCCTTCCTTAGATTTCCTCTTCTGGAAAATGCCAGATTTTTTTTTTTTTATTCGAAGTCTCACTGTCTCCCAGGCTGAAGTGCAGTGACACACTCAGGGCCACCACAGCCTCAACCTGCTGGGCTCAGGCGATCCTTCCACTTCAGCCTTCTAAGTAACTGGAACTACAGTTAATTTTTTGATGTATTGTAGAGACGTGGTCTTGTCACGTTGCTCAGGCTGGACTCGAACCTGGGGGCTCAGGTAATCCTCTTGCCTTCGTGTCGCAAAGTGTTGTGATTAAAGGCGTGAGCCAACACACCCGGCTAAAATGCCAGACTTTAATTAGAAAAAGGTTAAGGGAAACCATAGACTACATTCAGGCAGGATTTAGGGTGAGGCGCGCCCTCTTGTGTCCTAATGATGTCCTTTTCTCTGTGCACAGTGAGCTCCCTCTTCTTTAGGGCAGATCACAGTGGAGTGGACTTCCTTACCTGATTCTGCAAAGCTGCCTGTCCAGCTTCTGGTTCTGACACTCCCTCAGATGTCTCCAGCTCCACTCCCACCCCATAGTGCCACACTGTTTCTCCCACCTCAGAGTCTTCCCCACTTCCACATACGGTCTCTTCCTCATGTAGTGTGGACTCTGTGTCACATGTCCAGGGGTTGAAGTCCCAGCCCTAGTACTTATTGGCTCTGTGATCTTAAGCAGGTTATTTCATTTCTCTAAGCCCCTATTTATTTCCTCTTTGTAAATTGGCACCAACAATACCAACATCATAGGGCTATTGTGAGATTTCAACAACAAGGAGTGTTTATAGGTTGCCGTAACATTTACTGGGGAAAATTACAGGAGCAATTTTACATATCAATAAGTCGGAACATGTTTCACAGAGAAGAAATTTGAACTTGGTCATTAAAACTAAGATATAGAATTCCCCTACTTTAACACTAGCCAACGTGTATAGAGCCCTTACCATATGCTAGTTATTGTCAATTTGCCCTAAGTCTCATACCATTAAAAAATATTAATCGCTAATGATACTTCCCCCCATTTATTCCTCTCAACAACCTTTTCAGGAAGATGCCATTATTATCATTCCCATTTCGCAGAAGAGGAAACAGGCATATAGATGTTAAGCAATTTGTTCAAGGTTTCACAACCAGTGAGTGGCAAAGCTTGCATTTTGTGTTTGAAAGTAAGAAGTTTCAGATACAAGTAGCTTGACTTCAGAGGCCATGCTTTATCTGCTTCATTTAATTTAGCCCTCACAATAACTTGTGATACAGGTTCTATTATATTACCGGCATTTTACACATGAAAAACCCCAAGACAAAGCAAACGCAACAATTTGTTCAAGACCTCACAGTTGGAAAGTAGTGGGTTTGGATTTGGATTCATGTCTGGCTAGAAAACCCACATTGACAACCCCATATTAGATTGCTCATATCCCAAAGTATTAACAGTGGTACAAAGCAACTACATTTGTGGTAGGATAATTCTGGAATAAGATTAACATTCTTCCAACACCGTCTAAGTGCCAAGTTCTATACTAACTGATTTACATAATAATAACTAACACTCGCTGTGCGTTCTTAGAACTCAGAGCCCGAGTTAATGGTTTTGGACCTATTATCTCATTGAAGCCTCACAAAAACCCGGTGACATGGATGCTATTATTACTGAAGTTGAGAAAAAAGTGAAGAAAGCGATGTTCAGAAATTATCCGAAGTCACGCGGCTTAGCTGTGAGCTGGAAATTGAAACTGCAACCGTCCAGTTCTCTCCAGCTCACCAGGCTGGTCATCGCGTCACCCTTTCTCCTTATTTCTTAGTTTCTGCTTTGATCTCTTAGGATCTCTGGCTCTCACTCAGCCCCTTCAATAGGCCCCGCCCCCTTCTGCTCTAGTGCCCGCCTACTGGGTGTAGCAGTTAGCTCAGAGCCAGTGCGAAAGGTAGGATCACAACAGACCCCGCCCCCGTGTGTTGAAGCCGTTCTGATTTGCTCCAGTGCCAGGCTCCGTGAGAAAATGCCATTTCTATTGGCCAATGACCTGGGAGAGGTAGTAAAGGGCGGGGGTCAGACTCCGCGCCGTTCGGACTCCGCGTCCCAGCATTCTCTGCGCGAGCCCTGGAGCACTTCCGCCCTCTTGTGAAGTGGGTGTCTCGGTGGGTGAGTCCGGGTGGCGGGGCGGGGGCAGCTGAGACTCAGGCTCTTGGATGAAAACCCAGGAGATGGTGGTGCCACGGGGGGCTGGGGAAGGTGAGAGGGGAGAAAGAAGCTTCTGCGTGGGGGTGGAGGGTGAGGGGCGGGCAGAGGATGAAGCGTCCGGAGGTGGGAAGGGTCATACGGGGGTCGGGGATGAGGAGCAGATCGAGGACCCTGGGACCCTGGGAGTGAGGAGGGTCTTAGAAAGGGCAGCAGGTGAGGAGGCAGAGAGAGGTCTTGGAGGTGGGAGAGCCAGAGAAGGGTCTGGAGACCACAGGGGAAAAGCTAGAGGGTCTGGGGCCCTGGCAGAAGTGAAGCTAAGAGAGCTTGAAGCCCGACCTTAAAAATAGTGTTTTCAGTCTATACCTGCCCGCCTAGACAGACGTAGCTAATTGGAGCCCTCTCTAGTGGTTGTGACTCTGGAACCCAGTAGGTTTGTGTTCTACCCCAAACCTGCACTTCTGTCCTTATGCCTGATAGGGGTGTATGCACCTCATCCACTTGCCTACCTCCCTGCTTTACCCTGTGATTCCCCTCGGATAATTCCACATCCAAGGATCTTCAACTCTTTCCTTTTCTTTAATATTTTCGGTCTGCCCCTTTCTTGGCAGATTTTTTGCAGAAGCCTCTTCTTTTTCTCTTTGCCAGCATGAACAAACACATTGCAGCTGGTGGGATCTGTTGAACCCACAAATCTGATTATGCCTTCTCCTGCTTAGAAACTTTCATTGATTACCATTGCCTGTAGAATTCAGTCCACACACCTTAGCTTAACATTGCAGACCCTTGATAAACTCCTTTTGCAGTCTAATCTTTGTATACCACACCTTCCTGGGCTGTCAAGGGGTTCCCCATTTCCTTGGTAAGCCATTTAATTTTCCATCATTAAATATGCTGTTCTCTTTGCTTAGAATATTCCCACCCCCTTTCTCTGCTAAGAGAACCACTTTTCAAGAACCAACTCAACTCTTACTTAGCAGATTAAGTGACCCCCCCCCACGTGCAGCCCCCTGACTTTTCTTACTGTGTTTGCCACATTCAATCATAATTACAACTTTTTGGTTTCTTCCTTTAGACTGTGAGCACCTCCAGGACAGGAACAGTGTCTCAGTCACCTCCATTTCCCTGTTACCCTGTTTAGAGCAGTAAACACTTGATGTAAATCAGTAAACACTTGATGAATGTGTGAATAAAGTGCATCCAGGGTAAACTTTGCTATACCAAGCTTGAAGACTGCCAAATCCAGTGGATTTCCAGGGTGGGAGCTTTAGTGTACTGCAGCCTGTCAGGGCCAGGAAGCTGAGGCTGATTCATTGTTAATGGGAGTTTAAGCCCTGGGTGGCAAATACATGGGATATGTGCTGCCCCTATCCCTGCTGGTGTCCCTGGGTAGTCATGGCTATTGTTCACAGTACATAGTCACACAGTACTCAGAGCCCTCAGCACACTATTCTAGGAAGCCACTTCCAGTTGATTGAAATTTGTTCCTTAAATGAAACCCGTTTGCTCTCTTTGATTTAAGTGCTTAAGTGTGAAGTCAGCCTGTTTTAAGCCATTGTTTGGACCATCAGCCAAGTGGGCCTGACAGCCTTTGAAAGGTTCCAGTTTTTTGTCTTTGGGGTTCACAGACCAGTCTTCGAGTTTCCCATGGAACTGAAGAGCACCTTCTTTTCCCATCCTGCTGTTCACTGAGTGGGCTTCTCACGTCCACAATCCTACTACCCCAGGAGCCAACATGCCTCTCAGTTTCCCTGAGTAAAGGGATCCTCATTTTGATGACATGCAGCACCTATCCCTCATCACTTGGGTAATCCGTACCCTTTCTATGTCTTCCTGGCTATTGGAAGACAGCTTTGAGATCATTCAGCTGACAGATGGCAGAGTGGCAGCCCATGCTGAATGAAGTCCACCATCATGCTTTTTTAATCCTCATGGTGTGTGAAACAATTTTGAGTTGGTTGTCAACATCTAAGTTTCCAGAGTTCTAGTTTCTTTTGGAAAACTTGAAAGGCCTGGGATACTTTGGACCCACGTTCCCCCCGGCATTCTGTAGTTAGCTATGGTCCCCACCCAGTCACTTCCCACCTTGATTCATGACCTTGCTGGCCCTAGTGGGCTGATTTTAGCTTTGCTGCCCTCTTGCTCTGCTCCCATCATACCAATTGGGGAACCTGGGGAAACTATTGTAGAGAGTCAGGCTGTAAGCTGCAGCCTAGATAGGCAGGCACAGGGGCTATATGACCTGTCCAAAGTCATACAGCTGATAAATGGCAGAGGTGGAGCTAGAACCCCATTCTGCTCCCTCCTTCTTTACTGTTCTTTCCACTTTCCCATACAATCTTCTCAGGAGTTTTGATAACTAGTAGACATAGAGGAGGCCATGGGAGGCAGTTAAGAAAAAAGCGATCAGGGCTTAGATTCTAACTTCGCCACTTACCGGTTGTATAACCTTAAGTGAATCTTCTTCCTAGCTTAGTTTTCCTGTATGTAACTGAGGATACAGTAGAGTCCTACCTTATCAGATAATTACATTCTAAAGTCTCCACAAGGGCCTGGTGGTTCATGCCTGTAATCCCAGAACTTTGGGAGGCAGAGGCAATTAGGATTGCTTAAATCTAGGGATTCGAGACCAGTGTGGGAAACTTGGCAAGCCTTCATCTCTACAACAAATTAAAAAATAAACCAGGTGTGGTGGCACACATCTGTCGTTCCAGCCACTTGGAAAGCTGAGGCAGAAGGATCACTTGTATCTAGCCGGTTGAGACAGCGGTATCTGTGAGTGTGTCACTGTTCTCCAACCTGGTCGACAGAGTGAGACTCCTAGTCTAAATAAATAAATAAATAGATAGATAGATAGATAGCTAGATAAACATATAAATAAATAAGTCAGCACAGAAGGTGAACATCACATTTAGTCAAAAACCACTATCAGCTTGAAAAGAGTGAGACTCCTAGTCTAAATAAATAAATAAATAGATAGATAGATAGCTAGATAAACATATAAGTAAGTCAGCACAGAAGGCGAACATCACATTTAGTCAAAAACCACTATCAGCTTGAAAATCCTTTGGTGGGGAGCCATTTCAGAAATCAACACACTGCCTTTCAGTAAGCTAACCCGTGCAGCCAGGTTTTCTTGCTTGAACATTAGATGAAAGAGTTAGTTAGCCTGTGTTAGGGACTGTGCTGTATGGAAGATGCTTCACTCACACTCAGTGGATAGAGAGGCTCGAGGGAACTAAGACCAACCTGGGCAATAGCAAAGTCATGGATGTCATCACCACCTGCTGACTCTGGAACAGACACATAGTGAATTGCACTGGCTGCACTGTTTAATTATGCTCTTTCTTTCTGGTCTTTGTAGTGGAAGTTAGACATCAGTGAGATGCAGCTCGACACTAATGACACTCCTGTTTGTTTGCCTGGAGGATTCAGTGACATTTTGAATGTTGAGCATGTAGCATCATGCCTGGCATGTTGTAGACACTTAATAAATGAGTACTCTTGGAGGTTGCTGATCCTAGTGAGGCCCAGATATTCCTGGTGGTCTCAATTACTGAGGAATGCCCTGTCCTTTTCCCTTGGTCACTTCTGCATGAAGTTACCCTGCTGCTGACTGACTGTTGACCTCTCTCTCTCTCCCAATGATAGGCTGCTATTCGTTTCATTCTAAGATTGGAGTAGAACAGGTTGTGATGATACATGGTCCCTGGGGCTTTCTGATTTCTCTTTCAGACTAACCTTTGGAATTTTCATCTTTCCAGATGAAATTACCTGCTATCCTAGACTTTGGGCTTCGGACCTGGTGGGACTGCTAGTTACCTGTTTTGTTGGAGTGTTCCCTTTATGCAGGAGCACAAATGTCTTTGCTTGCTTATTGACTATTTCTCACTAAACTGTAATTTTTATGAAGGTAGGGACTGTGTGTCCCAGCTGTTGGATCTGTAGCTTCCAGAACAGTGTGGGTTCCAGAACAGTACCTATATAGTAGGCACTCTATAAAATGGTTGGTGAATTAGTTCCTGTGTGAGAGAGTAACAGAAATGTGTTTGAGCTATTGTAGCAGTAAGGCTGTGAATAACAATTAAACTTTATGAAAGGTTAATTCTTTGGGTTATTAATGGATCATCCATATCCCATTAGACTTTAGATGTACCAGGTTTACCATTTTAATAAATGTCAGTCCAACTTTTATTGGCCACTGGTTCAGGTTGAGTGCAGCACTGAGGTGTGTTCAGCCCAATCCCCACCTTTGCAGAATGAATGTTAGCTGGATATGCACTGGTATGTTAATATATGGTAATTGCCCTCACACCCTTCCTCTCCAGGCCACAAGGAGAGCACCCTTAAAGGAATGCCACCCAAGCTTTAAGTTTCAGGAAGAAAGGCCTTTTTGAGGGGTAACATTGGGAACCCAACTTGAGGGAAGGTTATAGACCGGACACATGTAGGAGTCAGGAAGTCTGCCCTGGGGCCGGATCATGGAGGTCTGGGATGCCAGGCTAAGGCGTTTAGGCATGTTCCAGAGGATTGAATCCTGTGTGCTAGCTGCTGGCTTTGGTACCAGATTGTAGTCTCACTTCCTGCCTGTGGGAAAGGGGCACAGGGGCATCTCTTAGCATCCCTGTCCCATGCAAAGGTGGGGGAAGGTGTGGGGGAAGTGAGGAAAGGGAGGTTTCTGGGTCCTGTTGCTCACTCTCTGTCCTTTGTCTTTCTGTCTTCAGAGCCTTGGGGAGCGTCCCCTCTCCTGGAGGATACACCGTAGGTGCAGGAAGACGTTGGACGAGGACAGCCCAGCTGAAGAGGCATCCAGGTTAGACCATGGCTGTGGCCTTGGAATCCCAGGCCTCTTCCCCAGCAGGGCCTGAAGAACTCCTGATTGTGAAACTGGAGGAGGACTCATGGGGATCAGAATCCAAACCCCAAGAGAAGGAATGTGACCCTGTCCATGGCCCTGAGGCCTCTCGCCTGCGTTTCCGGCAGTTCCAGTACAGGGAGGCAGCTGGACCACACGAGGTCTTCAGCCAGCTCTGGGCTCTCTGCTGTCGTTGGCTAAAGCCAGAGATCCACCTCAAAGAGCAAATCCTGGAGCTGCTGGTGCTGGAGCAGTTCCTGACTATCTTACCTAGGGAGGTCCGGGCCTGGGTGCAGGCGCGCCGCCCTGAGAATGGTGAGGAGGCAGTGGCCTTGGTGGAGGATTGGCATCGAGAGGTCCAGGCTGCAGGACAGCAGGTGAGGCAGGTGGTCTGTCCTCCAAGGAGCGGATCGGGCTAGGCAGTGGGGCTGTGACTAGGTTAGTAATGGGCAAAATCACAGTAATAATAATTATTGAGCAACAGACATTTATTGACCATGGCTAAATTCCAGGCACTGTTCTAAGTGCTTTACATGCACTAACTCAATCTTGTCAACAGTTTAATGAGATAGTGCTGTTGTCTTGATTTTACTAATAAGGAAACAGAGGCAGAGACAAGATAGGTAATTTACTCAAGGATACACAGCTACTAGATGATAGAGCCAGGATTTGTACTCAGGCATTCTAACTCTAAAGCCTTAATGCCTAACTACTGCTCCAAACTGCCTCCCAGTACCTAAACCACAGTCTGGTTAATTTGTATTGTGTTTTTTAACCAAATAAAACCATTTTACATATGTGATCTCTTTGGATGCTTATAGCAGTAGTATAGGTAGACAGAAACAGTATTATCTTCGCTATTTTATAGATGAAACTAAGGCCTAAAAGTCATGTGGCCCACAAAGACCATTAAGTGAACCAGAGCCTAACCCAGATCCTTAGGTTCCAGGGTTCTTTCCACTATATGACAGATGCCTCATCTGCGAACCATGGGAATTAAAATACTTTTGAGCCCTGAGGCTTAGATGAAATATTAACTGACAATGTGAGCACTCATTATATCCGACACTTTTCTAGGCTTTTTATATATATTCCTCATCTAATCAACCCAGAAGTCCAGTAAGGTAGGTACTGTTATCATTGCCAGTTTTCAAAAGAGTAAACAGAGACAGAAAGGTAAGTAACTTGTCTAAATTTATGTAACTAGCCAGGTGTGGTGGCTCACACCTGTAATCCCAGCACTTTGGAAGGTGGAGGCTAGTGGATTGCCTGAGCTCAGGGGTTCAAGACCAGCCTGAGCAACATGATAAGACCTCGTCTCTACAATAAATTAAAAAAATCAGTGTGGTAGCATGTGCCTGTGGTTCCAGCTACTTGGAAGGCTGAGGCGGAAGGATCCCCTGAAGCCAGCAGGTCAAGGATGTGGTTGCTGTGAGTGTGCCACTGTACTCCAGCCTGGGGGACAGAGACTCCGACTTAAATAAATAAATAAATAAAATTTATATAACCAAGTGATATATCAGAGGTAAGGAAAGTGAAAGTATTGTGGATTTAATATTTGCAATTTCAACAATTTGCAAATTATCCTGAAGACCTAGTATATAATGTATAATTTTGCTGTTATACAAATTTTGAGTTCTGCTTCAGAGCTGGTATATGTAGTACAGATCCTTTAGTTGGCAGTGGGTTAAGCCAGCCATCCAAAACCTTCATCTAAATATAACTATTGTTCTCCATTTGTTGTGATATTATACTTAACTGCATTATGATATTCTTGTGATATTATACTTAGCTGCATTATGTTTGGGGAAATCACAGGTTTGGGAACATATCCCTTGCAAATGGGCAGAGGTTTTCTGTATATCTAAAGTGCAAAGCTCTGTACAGATGTGACATTGGGGGATGACAGGTTTAAGGCAGCAGTCTCCAACCTTTCTGGCATCAGGGACCAGTTTCATGGAAGATAATTTTTCCGTGGAGCGGGGATGGGGGAATGGTTTCAGGATGATTCAAATGCATAGCATTGATTGTGCACTTTATTTCTATTATTATTACACATTGTAATATATAATGAAATAGTTATACAACCACCATATACAAAAAGAGGTACAGATGGAAGTGTTAAATAAAATAATGGGTGGACCATATACAGACTAAAATAAATGTTGGATTCTGACTTAAAGCCTGCCACCAGATGCAGCTGTACAATTGAAGTACATCAACTCACTTGCCACTCACTGATAGGGTTTTGTTATGAGTTGGCAAGCAAATGATTTATTATGGTCTCTGTGCAGTCAAACCTCACTGCTCATGTTAATCTGTATTTGCAGCTGTTCCCCAGCACTAGCATCACCACCTCAGCTCCACCTCAGATCATCAGACATTAGATTCTCACAAGGAGCCGGCCACCAAGATCCCTGCATGCACAGTTCACAATAGGGTTCATGCTCCCATGAGAATTTAATGCTGCCACTGATCTGACAGGAGGTGGAGCTCAGGCAGTAACGTGAGCAATGGGGAGCAACTGTAAATGCAGATGAAGCTTTGCTCACTCGCCTGCTACTTACCTTCTGCTGTGTGGCCCAGTTCCTAATAGGCCATAGACCAGTACCATGGCCTGAGGGTTGGGGCCCGGTTTAAGGTCTGTGGCTTTACTTTCTGGATTCCTTTACAAGCTGATTGAAGATGCAAAGAGAATAATATTTAAAGATAACAAAACTAAGTATGAGAGAGTGTGCCTTATTTTAATATGCAACTCCACATCCCCATATTATTTCTGTTCAAGAAGCTAGCTATTTGTCTTAAGTGGCACTAAAGAAACAAATGGACGTCTCAGGGCTTCAAAGCTGGAAGATGAACTTGAGACCCAGAGATAAGATATGACTTAAATCAAAGTCTTTATGATTCTTCAAGTCTTTATGATTCTTCATCTGTAAAATGAGAGGGTTGGACTAGACCAAAGTTTCTTTATGCCCCTGTGAGTGGACCAAAAGTTAACTGCTTCTAAAATTGAGAAAAAATAAAGTAATGGAATCTTCTCTATTATGTGTTTTTTTCCCTATGACTTTTTTTTTTTAAACTTTTCTACCTCCTCCTTAGTGTTCAGAAATTTCAAAACAAATGAGCAAGTGGCAAAAGAGCTTGTTTTTTTCAGGCACATTTGTTGTTGTTTGTGATCTTATGCTGCAAGGTACATAACTTAGTTACAATCTCTGCAAGTAAAATTTTTCCAAATCTTAATAATGATATAAAATATATTAACTATGTTTCTTAAAGTAAACCACCATCTGAGAAAGGTTGGTGTCTACAGGACTAAATGGCCCCTCAGATATTTTCCTAAAAGGGATCTTTCAGCTCTGTTTTGTTATTTTTTTTTTTTAGCTTGTTTCTTCTGTCATCACCATCTTGCAGAACCCCTCCCCCATCAGGTGTACAGGACTTAAAAATAATAAGGCTTTATATTTTAGAGCAGTTTTAGGTTCTTGGCAAAATTGCAGAAAGTACAGAATTCCCATCTATCCTCCCCCACTGTCAATATCCCTACACCGAGGGTACATTTGTTACCACTGACGAACCTACATTGACACGTTATTCTCACCCAAAGCCCATGGTTTACATTAGGGGTCACTCTTAGCGTTGGACATTATGTGGGTTGTGACAAATGTATACTGACATCTATCTGCCATTATAGTGACAAGTAGAGTAGTTTCACTGCTCTAAAAGTTCTCTGTGTTCTGCCTATTTATTCCTCTTTCTCCCTAGCCCCTGGTAACCCTGATCTTTTTACTGTCTCCATAGTTTTCCCTTTTCCAGAATGTAATATAGTTGGAACCATACAGTATGCAACCCTTTCAGATTGGCTTCTTTCCCTTAGTAATACATATTTAAATTTTCTCCATGCCTTTTCATGGCTTCACAGCTCATTTCTTTTTAGTGCTGAATAATAGTCCATTGTCTGGATGTGCTACAGTTTATACACTCATCTGCTACTGAAGGACATTTGGTTGTGTCTAAGTTTTGGCAGGTATATATAAAGCTGCTGTAATGTTCATGTGTCTGTACCATTTTGCATTTAAACCAGCAATGAATGGGAGTTCCTGTTGCTCTACATCCTTTCCAGCATTTGATGATGTCAGTGTTTTGGATTTTTGCCATTCCAATAGGTGTATAGTGGTATCTCATTTTAAAAAAAAAAAAGCAATTCCCTAAGGACATATGATGTTAAACATCTTTTCATATACTGTATCTTTATTTGAAGTTCAGCATATCAGGAAGCAAGCGTAAAAGCAGTGGTGATGTAGCTGGTACTGCTAAGAAGCGCCAAGCAATAACGATGGAAACAAAAGCAAAAATAATTGAGAGAGTGGAGCGAGGCGAAAAGATGGTAGACGTCGCTCGTTCTTATAACATGAATCGTTCAACCATCTGCACAATTCTAAAGAACAAGGACAAGATTATGGAACATGTGAAGTCTGCTGTGCCAATGATGTCAACAATAATATCAAAGAAGCGTGGAAAAGTGATGGAGGAGATGGAAAAACTTCTCAGTGTGTGGATGCAGGATCAGCATCAGCGTCAAGTCCCGCTTAGCTTAATGCTGATTCAAGAAAAGGCTAAAAGTCTTTATGAAGACTTGAAGAAGAAACACGGCAAAGAATCAGAGAGCACATCTTTTAATGCCAGCCATGGCTGGTTTCATCGGTTCAAGGCTAGAGCCAGCCTTCACAAAGTAAAATTAAGTGGCGAGGCAGCGAGTGCAGATATGGTAGCTGCTCGGGAATTTCCTGAAACTCTTCGAGAAATTATTGATGAAGGCATGTATTTACCTGAGCAGGTTTTTAATGTGGATGAGACAGGACTGTACTGGAAGAGGATGCCAGACCGAAGTTACATCAGTAAGGAGGAAAAGCTAATGCCAGGTTATAAAGCAGCAAAGGATAGGCTAACTCTGTTGTTTGGTGGCAATGCTTCTGGTGATATGAAGCTGAAGCCTCTCTTAGTTTATCATTCAGAGAACCCAAGAGCACTTAAAAACGTAGCAAAGAGCTCTCTTCCTGTTGTGTGGAAGAGTAACCCCAAAGCCTGGGTTACACAGGCCATTTTCCAGGACTGGTTTCTCCATCACTTTATCCCAGAGGTAGAGAAATACTGCTTGGAGAAGGACATTGCATTCAACATTCTTTTGCTGCTGGACAATGCTCCGGGCCACCCCCTATTCATGGATGACTTTCATCCCAATGTCAAAGTAGTGCATCTGCCACCAAATACTGCATTGCTCATGCAACCTATGGACCAGGGAGTTATAGAGACTTTCAAGAAATATTATTTACGTCATACCTTTCATCAAGCAGTAAAGGCAAGTGATGAATCAGGAACAACCTTTAGACAATTTTGGAAGGACTATAACATCTACAAGGCCATAAAAAACATTGACTTTGCTTGGTGTGAGGTTACAGCTGTTACCATGAATAGGGTTTGGAAGAACCTTTGCCCACAGTTTGTTCATGATTATCGTGGATTTGAGAGGGTGGATGAGGAGTCCAAGGAGGTCTTCAGCAACTTAGTGGCCCTTAGTAAGAAGTTGGAGCTCGATCTGCAAGAGGATGATTTTATTGAACTCCTTGCTGTGCAACATGAGGAACTTACTAATGAAGATCTGATGGAACTGGAGGCCCAGAGAAAAAATGAAGAAAAACAAGAGGAAGAAGTGACTGAAGAACCGAAGAGATTCACGATGCAGGAAATGGCAAGGGGATTTTCTTTATTTGAGGAGGCACTATTAGTTTTTGAGGCACAGGACCCAAATGTAGAACGGTACAGAAGGGTTGCAGCAGCTATTCAGAATGCAATCCAGTGCTACCGTATCATCTATTATGAGAAAAAAAGAGCTACTATCCAGACATCACTGAATCGTTTTTTTAAGAGGGAAGATAGAATTGAATCCAGCAAGGAACCAGAACCTGTGCCATCAACGTCAGGCGTGAGTGAAACTGCAGCTCATCCTCCGTCTCCTATTGCTGAAAATCCTTCAGCTGTACCATCTCCTACCTCCTCTCCCACTTCCAGTCAGTAACTCTTCTTGCCTGTTCACTCAGTGCCAGCCCCTGTATGCCAGCTGTTGTACTGTACTACATACAGTAAATACTCTACATATGAACCTTCAAGTTGCAAACTTTCTAGCACTTACAGAATCATCAATCTTAGCAGAGTACATGAGGCATGTCACCCAGTGACAACTTCTTCAGGAGACTTGATCTGAAATACAGTTCAAAACAGGACATTTGTCCAAAGTTTACCACGAATAATTCTAAAAATAAATTTTGGTGTAAGCAAAACAAAAAGGCCTTATATCTGATTCAAACAGTGGGTGAGTTTTGGGGATGAAGTCTACCTTACTACTTCTGAGCCTATCCTTACTTTGCTTCTGAATGATCAGGAAGTAAAGACAGGCTGACTAGTTGATGGCTTATGAGGTAAAATGGACTATTTACTGTCCTAGAGATAGACGATAAAGCAACAGAACAGAAATTTATTTGCTCTGGTGGCTAAGAGCTCATTAAAAGAAGCTCAATAAATGCGAGTCATGTGTGGAGACTGGGATCAAGAGAAGAGACTAAAAGGAGGGAAAGTAAGAGAAAAGAGGCATGGGAAAGTCTGTGGAGGACACGGCACTGTCTGACAGAGTCCGTGCTGTTCTGCACAACTGGCACCACACAGCAGTGGGCTCTATCACATTTGCATAATTCCTGGTCTCAGTCCTGAACTGCTTATCACAGACCAGTCCTCTCTTAAACTAGATCTTCCAGTTTCTGATCTTATTACTCATTTCCCCAGGTCTCACAGATTTGACATCCAGCATTGCTTCCCTAGTTAAGACCAGCATTTCTTCCCTGGGACTTTTTGTGTCAATTAGATTATCCCTCTCAGGATGCTGCCTCTAGTGTCACTCATTAGGCCTAGTTTTCAGGCCCTCTACCTCAGAACTGTTATTTGTTACTCCCCTTCCACTTCTATTCGTTAGACCCTAACTTGGAAAGATTTGGATAATAAAGACCAGGAGTGAGCCTCAGAAAAACTGAAGAGGGAAAACTATGGGGGAGACAAACCATAAGAAAAAAGATGCCAGTGGAAAACCGTGGTAGGAATGAGAAATTCTAGGTTACTTTTAGAAAGTTAAATTACAAGGAAGGAAAAGGCCATGGTTGTGATATCAAGCTACTCCCTGGAGATACCATACTCTTTATGTGGCTGCATTCACTGTGCCCTCTGTTTTGGCTGCCCTTCCTGTTCTTTCCAATTTTCTCTGCAAGGCCAACTCCTATTCATCCTTCAACACCTTGCTGAAATGTGTTCTCTGTAAAGCCTTCCCTGGTCCTCTCAGGCAGCTAATTGTTCCCTTCTCTGTACTTCCATGGCTCTTTACATACCCATCTATTATTCTGTTAATCACTTTTACTAGCAATTTTTTCCACCACTTCTTTCAGGACAAGGACTGATTATCTTATTCATCTTTGTATCCCCAAGACACAGTAGAGTGCCTGGCATATGCCTAGTGTTTGTTGTTGTGTGATAAAGAGACATCAAGAGCACCATGGAAGTGCAATTTGCACTTCACTTGCAAAATCAAATTGGTTCCTGGTACTTTTAATATGTAACCACGTGTTCCCTTGATTTAGAAGAAAGTTTAAATTCATAAGCAAACTCTACTGATATCACTGATACATTAGACCGTTTTTCATCTCTACTGGTGATAGAAACATTTATTCCCCCATACTTCCAAGAAACTCCCAGGGCAATGTCAGTGGCACATCTCTCGACCTAAGCTTCCACCAGTCTTAGAGAATTGGGAGAGGCGGGATAATTACAAGAAGACACTTCTGTAGCAGTCCTAGGACGGGGGGTGGGGGTGGAGGGATGATGTAAGATGAATTTAACCTTGCCTTATAAGAAGTGTGTTAGAAACTTATGTAAGAACGGCCGCTTCCTCTCTACGTAACAGACCCGATCCAGGTGTCCAGCAGTCACCTCTTCCCATGAGTGTCAGGTCATCACCTAGCATAGAAAACAAAGGGCCAGCGCTTTCTTGGGCATCCCTTCTGCAATTTGGGGGCCTGCATTTCCTTCAGGGGATTGTCCTCTTCCCAGTTCCAGCAACTCCCGGTTCCCTCTGCCGTTGCCCCCTCACGCGTGCCTTGACTCTGGGTCAAAAGCGCCGGCGGCTGGGCTGTCAGGCCGCGGCTGCGAATGGGGCGCCTCGGTCCCGCCGGACCCCTGGGTCTCCGAGCACTCCGCGGAACGAGCGGAGAAGCAGGCTGCGCAGAGCTACGGAGGCACGGGACAGTATGCGGGAAGGGGATCGGGCCCGCGAGAAGGCGCGCGTGTGCCGGGACTTCAGCTAGTCCCGGTTTCCCGCAGCCTCCTGCAAGCCTCGGCCCCAGAGCCCCCCTCAGCCGCTGTCGCGGCGGGATCCCGGCCCCGGTGCGCCGCGGTTCGTCGGTGGCCGGCCAGGACTGCTGGGTTCCCGCGCGGGCCCAACGCCGCGGATCCCTGGTTAGGCTGGCCGTCGCTCGCTTGCCGTTGCCCATGGCAGTGCCTCGCCCGGCGCGGCCAGTCGGATCGCCGCGTTCTGACCCGGCAGTAACAGCTGGGTGCCCAAAGAGTTAAGCCAGCCGCAAGGCGGCCGGCGTCTCCACCTCGGGGCTCGCCCGCCGCCTCCTGGCCCCAGCGCGTACGCGCACGCGCGTTACCTGCGGTCGCTTCCGCGCTTCTCCTCCACCTGGTGGCTCTTCCGGGGGCCGCCCTTCAGTCCGCCCCCTCGACTCGGCTCCGCGTACCCAGCTGGCTACTCGGACGCGGCCCGGGGGAGGGTGTGAGGATGATTACCATATATTAGCATACCAGCGCGAATCACGTGTCCGTTCCAGCCAAAGGTCACTCGGGAAAGACAGGGAATGGGCTGAACGCGCTTCTGTGCTGCTCTCTGCCAAAACGGGTGGTCATGGCAACGACTGGGCGGGCGGGGGAGTGGGTAGGCGCTGGAACCCAGTGGCGCCCTGAGGTCATCCCCTCTATCTGAGCTCTGTGCGGCAACATCGCATACTTTTCCCACCTAGCGGGTGGAGAGGTGCTGAATTTGTTTTAGCCAGACACAGCAAACATTCATTGAGCACTTACCACGTGCCTAATACTTTCCAGTAGAATGTGATTCTCCGGGTAAGCCTATGATGTCTGCTCTATTAACCCACGTGATAGGAAAATCCGAGGCTCAGAGAGACTAGATTATTCACCCAAAATCACACAACCACACTAGATGACAAAAGTGGAGATCTGAGCTCATTTCTCACTGCTGGCTCAGGACTCTCTTGAGGTATTTTCTCCAGCAGGGGTCTCGTAGCACCTCCTTACAATTCCAGGTATACTAAACTATTGAGAAAATGCTCATACATAATATGTACAGTGCTTTACTGTTTGACCTTTGAGTATGGTAGGCAGAGTAGTTATGCCCAAATTACAGATGAGAGGAAATGAGGCTCAGAAAGGTTATGTGGCATGCCTTGGGTCAAACAGCTATTAAGAGCTAATACTTAATTACCATGATTTGTGCTCATGCTCACTATTTTAGAAACTTTAATTCAATCCTCTCAACATGGTAGAATTACTATGACTATTTTACAGAGTAGGAAGCTGACTTTGGGAAATTAAGCAAATTTACCCAAGGTTGCACAGCTAATAACTAGCAGATTTAGGGTTCAAATCCAGGTTTATTTGACTACAAAGCTAGACTCGTGGAGTCTTATTGTCCCAAGCTTATTTAATTTAGAATTGGACTTTAGAACCTTGCATCTCATAGACCTTTCTGTCCTCTCAAGACACGACTATATCTCTTAATCCTACTGCAAAAATATATGTGACAAGTGACATGTGTTAAGGTCACGGAGGCTAAATATTAGAAGATAATAGAATCACCAGGTAGGTAGGGACAATCTAGAACTCTCTGTCTCTCCATGTTTACCTCTAGGGATTTGACAGTTAGCTAAAGGCAGAGTAGTTTAAAAGCACACACATCTGCATATAGACTTGTTTGGGTCAGTGTTCTCTAACTTAATGTATTATGAATTACTGGACCAGGGCTGTATGCATCAAACCAAGTATACTAAACTTTATAGACATTTTAAGGGATTATCAAAGATAATTTTGAATATATGCGCATTTCACCTCATTGGATTGACTTAAAACGCAATTTCCTCCTAAACTGACTGTCTTGTGGTTGGAGCACAAATGTAGAGGCAGACCTACTTGGGTTAAAATCCTGACTTGGCCACTCATTGGGTAAGTTACTTACCTTCTCTGTGTCTATTCCTGTTCCTCACAATAGAAATATTTGAGAATTAAATGAGTTAATGTCTAAAAAACTTTCAGTATAGGCTCTAGTCAGGGATAAGCCTTCCTTAATTGTTAACTATTATCATTTCTGTTATTGTCCCAGGAGTTTTCCTAGGAACAGACAACCCACGTGTACAGAATCTCTCAAGGCTTCCTAACTGCCTTTGGAATTCTGAAGCTGCCTCCAATCCCTCCTGGTGTATTAAACAGACTGCTGTGCTGGTGAAGGCTTGTTATCTCTCCAAGTGACGTTCCTCCTTCTTGGGATCATAAATTATTCCTGGACTCAAAGGAGTTGGTTTCTCTTGCACATCTCCTAGCACCAAATTACCAGAGTGGCTCCATGCAGAAGGGATCTTGACAAACAGTGGAACCATAAGTCAGCCTCCTTGAAACACTTTTATGAGTGCCTTAATGAGGGAGATGAGCTGTCATCAGGAACTTGTCTTGTCCTTCCTGACCACAGAAAATGAGTTCTTTCCCCAACGTTTCCAAAGCTGAGGTGCAAAGAGTTCAGAAAGTGGACCAGGGATGAGAAGCTGTTGACTGAACAACCCACATCCTGCCATTCACCCTATAGGGTCAATGACTCATGGCCTTCATGCAGCAATATCACCAAAGGGTGACTTGTGTGTAGGCTTGTTAATCCTTTTATTCCCCACTTTGGGCACACTCCAGTAGCCAATCCACCTGTGACTATTTGTTTGACATTAGGAAAGTTACGTAACCTCTGCAAATTATTTTCCAAATCTGTAAAATGGGAATAACAGTTCCCATCTTATATGCTCTTGTTAAGATTAAATGAGTTACCAACATAAAGAACTTAGAACACCCAGTAGTAGGCACTAGATGTGTTTGATAATCAAGAATAAATATTTAAGTCCAGTACAATGTTTCCTCTATAGGGGCAAATGTGGCCTTAATTGGCCCTAGGGCCTCTCCTAAGTATGTGATGCCCTATAACCCTTTCTGACTTGTGCTCATATAAATGTTACTCAGGAATAGGAAGAATGAGAGCTTGAGAGTTCTAGTTTGCACCTGTCTTTGTCACATCTTTTACTCTGTGACTTGGCCAAGATATTTTACACCTCTGAGCCACAGTTTTGTTATTGGTGAAATGAGACTGATTTTCTCCTGGAGTAGTTCTGAGCCTCCAGTCAGACAGTGTCTGGCAAGGGGTGATGAGGGCCTGAATGGGACAGAGGTCATGCGTAATGAAAATCATCAGGCTCTTTTACTAAGCTGTTTCTGGTGAACATCTGTGCTCTATAGTAAAGGAAATAACTAACATTTACTGGGCATGTACCCTGACTTTGAACTACATACATCATCTTATTTAATCTACACAATAAGTCTAAGGCCCCAAGAGATGAAGTAACTTGTCCAAGATCACCATGGAAGTCAATGGCAGAGCCAGCATTCAAGCCAGGACTATCTGATTCCCAAGTCCATGCTACCTACAGGCCTCCATCTCCAGCTTGGCTTGCAGGACTCAGGGAATGTGTGTTATGTTTCTTTAGCATTCCTTCCCCAACTCTATCCAGTCACCCACCAGTGCTCGACATAGTAGGTATTCCATGCATATTTCCTGAATGAGTAAAAATAAGTGACTTTGACAATATTCTTATACTGATAAAAGCCCATTTTTCTTCCCTGGTTGGAAAAATAGCAGCTGCAAACCAACCACTCCCACCACATTCCGCATCCTCTTCTTGCTAAATAATAATGTGGAAGGCCTTCCTCATATGGGGAAGTCAGGCATCCTGTTGTCATAGGTCCACAGTAGACACAGTGATGACTCATCTTCAGTATACATTTGGAAATATGTCAGGCCCCCTGGAGATTTGTAGGGCTCTGTTAATATGCAGGAGTATGGTGATTTCCAAATAATGACCTTGGATAGATGTATTCATTTGCTGGGACTACCCTAACAAAATACTACAAACTGGGTGGCTTAAAAAAGCACAAGTTTGTTCTCTCAGTTCAGGGGCCAGAAGTCTGAAATCAAGATGTCATCAGGGTTGGTTCTTTCTTGGGCACTCAGGGGGAAAATCTGTTCTATGCCTCTCCCCTAGCTGCTGATGGTTGCCAGCAATCCTTGGTTTTCCTTGGTTTGTGGATGCATTGCTCCAATCTTTGCCTTTGTTGCCACATGGAATTCTCCCCATGTATCTGTGTCCAAATTTTCCTCTTCTTATAAGTATACCAGTCACTGGAGTAGGGTCCATACTGATTCAGTATGCCTTCATCTTAACTTGATTATATTTGCAACCATCAAATTTCCAAATAAGGCCACAGCCACAGGTATTGGAGGCTGGGACTTGAATATATATTTTTGGGAGACACAGGTCAACCCATAATAATATGTTTGGGGTAAGCAGAGAGGAGATGAGAAATGAAGAGGATGAAGAAAAAGGGGAAGTGGCCGTGGGGGACACATCACACTATCGTAATGGAGTAGAACCAAGGGTCCTTCAGGAATGGAATCAAACCTTTTCTTCTGGGCCAATTTCATTGTTAAAGAAGTTTTGACTGGGTTCAGTGGCTCAGCCTGTAATCCCAGCACTTTGGGAGGCCGAGGCGAGTGGATTGCCTCAGATGGTGGGTTCAAGACCAGCCAGGGCAACTTGGCAAGACCTCGTCTCTACAATAAATTTTTTAAAAAATTAGCCAGTTGTGGTAGCATGTGCCTGAAGTTCTGGTTACTTAGAAGGCTGAGGTGCAAGGATTGCTGGAGCCCAGCAGGTTGATACTGGGGTGGCCATGAGCATGCTACTGCACTCCAGCCTGGGTGACATAGTGAGACTCCAACTCAAAAAAAAAAGTCTCAAGCTCATAGACTGATAATACCAGTACTGGCAGGAACTTTGAAGATTCATTCCTTTATCCAACAAATATATTTTTAAAATTTTTTATTTTAAAGATGGTTGTACAATTCAGGGTTAGGTATACAAATGTTCATTATGCAGGTACCCTTGTTGATGAGGTGTGTCCACCCACCCCAGCAGTTTCCCACTACTGTTTTAAATTTTTTACTTTAAAGATGGGTGTACAATTCAGGGTTAGCTATACAAATGTTCATTACGCAAGTAACCTTGTTGATGAGGTGTGTCCACCCACCCCAGCAGTTTCCCAGTGAGGCTGAGCATTTTTTCATCCCTTTCTTATAGAATTATAATAATTGTTCAAGGCCCGCTTATGAGTGAGAATATGTGGCACTCAGTTCTTTGTTTCTGTGATAGATCACTTGGTATTATAGTCTCTAAGTCTATCCAAGTTGCTGCGAAGTTCATAATTTTGTCCTTCTTTATGACTGTGTAATATTCTGTCATGTATATGTACCACATTTTAAAAAATCCAGTCCTCTTTCAATGGGCAACACAGTTGATTCCATATTTTTGCTGTTGTGAATAATGCTGCAATAAACATGTGTGTACAGGTATCTTTTTCATAGAGTGATTTGAGTTCTTCCAGATATATTCTCAGGAGGGGAATTGTGGGGTGGTCATACAGAAGGTCGATTTTTAGGTCTTTTAGGAATTGTCACACTGCTTTCCACAGAGGTCGTACTTGTATACACTCCCACCAACAGTGTAGAAGTGTTCCCTTTTCCCTGCATCCTCTCCAGCATTTGTTGTTTTTTGAGTTATTGATGATGGCCATCCTGACTGGAGTTAGGTGGTATCTTGATGTGGTTTTAATTTGCACTTCTTTGATGACTAGTGAGGCTGAGCATTTTTTCATGTATCTGTTGGGTGCTTGTATGTCTTCTTTTGAGAAGTGTCTATTCCTGTATTTTGCCCACTTTTTATTGGGGTTGTTTGTTTTTTTTCTTTTCAGCATGTCTGAGTTCCTTGTAGATCCTAGATATTGGGACTTTGTCAGATATACAGTTGACAAATATTTTTTCCCAGTCTGTGGGCTGTCTTCCTGCTCTCTTGATGGTTTCTTTGGCTTTGCAGAAGCTTGTCAGTTGGTTGAGGTCCCACTTTTCTATCTTATTTCTTATGGCATGGACACTTGGGGTTTTGATCAGGAATTGATTGCCAGTTCCAATTTCTGTAAGGGTGTCTCCTGCATTTTCTAAGGTTCTTATAGTTTGAGGTTTTACGTTTATGTCTTTGATCCACTTAGAGTTTATTTTTGTGTATGGTGATATGTAGGCATCTTGTTTTCATCTTCTGCATGTGATCAGTCAGTTTTCCCAGCACCATTTACTGAATAGGTTCTCCTCTCCTCAGTGGTTGTTGGTGGAGGCTTTGTTGAAGATGAGTTGGTTGAGAAATTGAGGTTTTGCTTCAGGAATCTCTATCCTATTTAATTGGTCTGTATACCTGTTCTTGTATCAATACTAGACTGTTTTGATTACTGTAGCTTTATAATAAAGTTTAAAGTCTGGGAGTGTGATAACCCTGCTTTGTTTTTTTGCTGAGGATTGTTTTGACTATTTGTGGTCATTTATGTTTCCATATGAATTCCTGCATTGTTGTTTCTGGGTCTGAGAAGAATGCTGCTGGTAATTTAATGGGTATTGCATTGAATCTGTTGATTGACTTTGGTAGGATGGACATCTTAACAAAGTTGATTCTTCCATCCATGAGCATGGAATATTTTTCCATTTGTTTGTGTCATCTTTGATTTCTTTGAGCAGTGTTTTGTAGTTTTTGTTGTAAAGGTCTTTCACTTCTCTGGTTACCAAGATGCCAGGGTATTTTGTGTGTGTGTGTGTGTGTGTGGCTATTGTGAATGAGATTGTGTTTTTTATTTGGGTTTCTGTTTGTTTATTGTTGGTGTATAGGAATGTGTCAGTCTTTTGCACATTTATTTTGTATGCTGTGACTTTGCCTAAGTCCTTTTTCAGTGCAAGGAGGTTTTTGACAGATTCTCTTGGGTTTTCAAGGTATAGAACCATGTCGCCTGCAAAGAAGGATAAATTAACTTCCCCTTTTCCTATTTGGATACCCCTCATTTCCTTCTCTTTTCTGATTGCTCTAGCTAGGACTTCCAATACTATGTTGAACAGGAGGGGTGAGAATGGGCATCCTTGTTTTGCTCTGGTCTTCAGGGGAAGTGGTTCCAATTTCTGTCTCTTTAGCAGTATGTTGGCTGTGGGTTTCTTGTGGATGACTCTTACTGTTTTGAGGTGTGTTCCATCTATGCCTAGATGTTCGAGGGTTTTTATTAGGAAGGGGTGATGGATTTAATTGAAAGCTTTTTCTGTGTCTAATGATATAATCATGTGGTTTTTGTTTTTACACCTGTTGATGCATTTACTTACATTTATGGTCTTGTGGTTGTTGAACCAGCCCTGAATCCTGGGGATGAAGCCTACTTGGTCATGGTGGATGATTTTTGAGATGTGTTGTTGGATCAGGCTTGCTAGAATCTTGTTGAGAATTTTAGCAGATGTTCATCAAGTATATTGGCCTGTAGTTCTTTTCTTTGTGGGATCTTTGCCTGGGTATCAATGTGATGTTAGCTTCACAAAATGATATGGGGAGAGTTCTATCTTTCTCAATTGCCTGGAATACTTTCAATAGGATTGGTTTTAACTCCTCCTTGTATGTTTTGTAGAATTCTGATGTAAAGCCATCTGGCCCAGGACTTTTTTTGGTAGGTAGTTTTCTTATGACAACCCAGTTTCCTGGGTTGTTATTGGTCTATTTAGGGCCTCGATTTCTTCTTGTTTCAACCTGGGGAGGCTGTGTGATGTCAGAAAGTCCTCCATTTCATTTAGGTTTTCATGTTTGTTTCCATATAAGTGCACATAGTAATCTCTGATAATCTTTGGTATTTCTTTGGTCAGTTGTGACTTGATCTTTTGCATTTCTGATTGTGTTTATTTGGGCTTTTTCTCTCTTTTTCTTCATCAGTCTAGCTAGGGGTCCATTAATCTTATTTATCCTTTCAAAGAACCAGCTTTTTGTTTCATTGGTTTTTTGTATTATATTTTTGTCTTCTATGTCCCAAATTTGGGCTTTTATTTTGGTGATCTGGATTCTTCTGCTGAAGTTAAGTTTTTGGTGGTTTTGCTTTTCCAGCTTCCTTAGATGATTTTTTCGGCTGCCAGCTTGTGATCTTTCCATTTTCTTCATGTGTGTTTGTAGAGAAATGAATTCCCCTCTTAGTACTGATTTCATGGCATCCCAGAGATTTTGGTAAGATGTTTCTTTTTTCTTTTTTTTTTCAGTTGGAATCTCACTCTGTCACCCAGTCTGGAGTGCAGTGGCATGCATATGGCTACCCCAGTGTTGACCTGCTGGGCTCCAGCAATCCTTCTGCCTCAGCCTTCCAAGTAGCCAGAACACAGGTGTGTACTTCCATGCCTGGCTAATTTTTAAATTTATTGTAGAGACGTGGTTTTGCCAAGTTGTCTGGGCTGGCCTCGAACCTGTGGGCTCAGGCAAGCCACTCACCTTGGCCTCCCAAAATGCTGGGTTTACAGGCTGAGCCACTGAGTCTGGCCTCTATTAATACCTTGATATCGGGGTTTGTGATTTGAGATCAGTCATTCTGGGGGCTCTTCATTGTTTGAGTTCCAAAATCCATATTCTCATTTGTTCTTCCAGGTGTCTGTATGGGACCCACAGTCTTCTTTTGGTTTTTCTTCATTTGTGTAGGTTTTCCTCCCCTCCCCCCTTTCTAAACCTCTTCTTTAATTCTTTTGTTCAGTGATGAGGGATAGCTTTTACTTCTGTTTGCTCAGTCTCCTATTCTTCTTTATGTAGATCTTCTGTTCAATTTTGAAGCTGTACTGAGGGTGGGGAGCTGTGCTTTTTGAGATTTAATTAATGGGGGAGCTGTGATTCAGAAGCTATCTGCAGATCCCAGTATCTGTTGACAGGTGTGTGGGTCCTCTGGAATCCACTTCCCACTGCCTTACAGTCTGTCCATGCAGTGGATATGGGGTGTATAAACATATCCCCATATCCCTGAAAGCAAAATGTGATAGAAAAATGTGATAAGAAAAAGGGAAAGAATGGAAGCAGGAAGAGGAAAGAAGGTGGAGAGAGAGAAGAGAGAGAACAGACAGGCATACCAACTAATGAATAAACAGAGAAACAAAGAAAAAAAAACTAAAAACCCCACAAAAAACATACAGTCATACAAACAAACAAAAAGCCCTTGTTGGTGTATTCACCCTCAAAAATACCCATACACAAACAGAGAATCTTTAAAAAAATTGAAATAATAGAAACAAAGAAAGTATGAAAACGTAAACAAAAACAGAAAGAGAGAAGAAAACAAAAACTAAAACTAAAATGATAAACAACAAACAAACAAACAAGAACTGGCTCTGTGGCCATTTCTGTAATTCCAGGTCCCTTTCAGCTGCCATATTAAGGAGCGGTTCTGATCTCCAGCCTGTCCCTTCCACTCTCAGCGCAGGCTGATAGGGTTGCTCTCAGCATGGGTCAGATGCTGCATGGACTACTGTGGGAGAAAGATGGATCAGATCCGGACTCACCCAACTTGATGTCTGCTGCTGCTGCTGCTATCAAATCTCCCACTCAGATCTGACCAGTCTGTGCCTGTTCCAGCATGGCGGAGGGTTGTCTGTCTCTTGAGTCCGATGAGGAGATAGCCTCTGGTTGGAGGCCAGACAGAGCTGTACAGGGGCAATGCAGGTCTTTGCCTGGTCCCAGGACAGAGAAGATGATGCCGGTCAGCATCTTTGCACTACAGTAGGGTTCAGTTTCAGATTTTCACACCCTGCCTTCTCCACTGTTCCTGGGGCTTGTGCCTAGTCTGCTGCCAGAGGGCAGATAATGGCTGTGGTGCTGGGTGCCAGGTGGTGAGGAGCAGCTCACCCAACTTGATGAAAGCTGTTCTCTGCTGCCTTCTCTCAAGAGAGCCCCGAGAATGGCAGATAATCCTGTGTGCGGGGTCTCCAATCTCAGGGTGGTGGTGGGTTGCAGTCACTTCCAGAGGAGAGCCCAGGTGCATGAACCTGTCTCCCCTCAGACAGACTTTCACTCACCCACCGGTCTTTATGGACACTCGCTTTTGCAGAGACTCTCACACTCCCACCTGTTCCATCACCATCTTGCCTCCTCTCTCCATCCAACAAATATCTAACTAACATTCTTTGAGGAGCTGAACATTTAAAGAGAAAAGACATGGTCTGAAGAAACTGTGGCCCAGAGAATGGGTGAAAGTTGTCTAATATCCCACATCAACTAAGAGCACAGCCAGGAACAGAATGGGATATCTGGAACCCCAGTCTTGAGCAGTTTTGGTGCCTGCTACCCATCCCTCTGGCCCTGAATCTCCAGCAGATAGACAGATCTAAGGTTTTAAAAGATTTGTGTTTCGAGACTCATTACCAACTTCCCCAAGCTTCCATAGGGTGGTCCAGTATTTGAGGGACTTTGGACAAAGTTAGAAGCACCCCCTCTCTGAAAGTGCAATCCTGTTGTCAGCTTCTTTTCTTTGATTCAATTAATTGTTGCTTAATCTTTGTTTTTGAGACAGGATCTTGATGTCACCCAGGCTAGAGTGCAGTGGTGTGACCACTGGAGCCTTGGACTCCTGGTCTCAAACAAGTCTCTTGCCTCAGCCTCTTATGTAGCTGAGACTACAGACAGAAATTTCTGTGCCCAGCTAATTTTTAAATTTTTTGTATAGACTAGGTCTCACTATGTTGCTCATGCTGGTCTTGAATTCCTGGCCTCAAGCAGTCCTCCCAACTCAGCCTCCCCAAACACTGAGATTACATGCATGAGTCAATTAATTGTGCCCTTAATTGCCTAATAGTCAAAACATCAACTCGGATGCAACAGCAAGACTGGGCATAACTGGAAGACTGGAACTCCTTAGGGGCAGAGACAACATCTTGTTCATCTTTATTGCCCCCAGTGCTAATACTGAAACCATTATGGAATCAGTCCTCAGTAACCATTTGTTCAATGAATGAAGGAATGTTGCTTCAGTTAGTACCAAGGGCTCTTTATCTCTTACTGTTTCTATAGTCCATGCTCAGTGGCAGTGCTGAGTTGGTTTAAGGTACCTGAATTCCACTCTCAAATCACAGTTCTTTTGACTTGAATATTCCATTAATCTCCATATCATTAGAAGAGATGGTATTTTGATCCCAGTATTGGTGGTTGATACAAATATTGTCCTGCTTCAAGCTGTCATGATGTGAGATATCAACCTGGAGCAATGAGGCTGGAAACTGGGCAGACTGGGGTCAGAGATGGGGTCAACCCAGCAGGAGTTGTCAGATCAGAGCAGGGGTGAGAAGGAGGTCAAATGGGAGATCAAAGTCCAGGAACTAGGGCAGGTACAGTTGGTCCTGACTCTCAGAAGGACAGGAGGCTGTTAGCTGGAGCCCCTTGGGAAGATAGCTCATCAGCATGTCCTCTTAGCAGGTTTTCTGTTTGAAGGCCTCTAGAGGGTTCTTGTAATTGATCTGGGTTTGAGTTCCCCCCTCACAAATGGGATATAATTGATCAACACTACTGACCTGGCCTTATGTTCACATAATCAGATAAACTTTTTTTTTTCAGATAAACTTTTAAAACCTGGAAGCAACACTGTTCATTCTAGCCCTATGTCCTCATGCTTACTGCTAATTTTTAGATTCATACTTGTAAGTTTAATTCTGGCTGTGCATCAGAATTTTGTTAAAATACCGATTCCCAGGCCCACCCCCAGAGATTCTGATTCTCTAAATCTGAGGTGGGGGCTGCTGATGTATTGAGTGGCAATGGGATACAGTGGCTGAGTGTAAAAGCTCTGGAGTCAGGCTGCTTAGGTTTGTGATAATTCTGTTATCAGCCAAGTGAGCTTGGGTGAATTTCTTATCCATTCTGTGCCTCAGTATATTATCTATAAAAGGGAATAACAATATTCAGCTCATTGGTTTGATATAAAGATTTATGCAGGCAAATCTTAGAATACTAGTGCTCAATAAATGTTGCTTAATATTTCTTTTTACCAAGTTCTACAGGTGAGGTAGAAGTACAGTCCTGGCCGGGCTCGGTGGCTCAGCCTGTAATCCCAGCACTTTGGGAGGTCAAGGTGAGTGGATTGCCTGAGCCCATAAGTTTGAGAGCCATCCAGGCAACTTGGTGAGACCTTGTCTCTACAATAAATTGAAAATTAGCTGAGCATGGTAGTGTGTGCCTAGAGTTCCAGCTACTTGGAAGGCTGAAGGGGAAGTATCACTGGAGCCCAGCAGATTGAGGCTGCGGTGGCCGGGAGCATGCCACTGCACTTCAGTCTGGGGAATGGAGTGAGACTCCAACTCAAAAAAAAAAAAAGAAAAAAAAAAGAAGTACAGTCCTTCCTTCACTCCTTCATTCATTTACCCACTCATTTGTTCCATAAGTAAATACTGAGTACTCCTATTGATCCAGGTGGCATGAGGTGTAGTTGTTCCATGGGTCCTTGACTCGCTGTAGAAAGGCATGATAGAGCGAGTCATGGAGAGAAGTTTAAAGTATAGTTTATGAGAGAGAAAAGAAAAAGAAATGACATGTTCAGGAGAGAACATGGATGTCCTTAAGGGAAAAGGCACATCCTCTTCTATTAGCAGAGTGCTTTGTGTATTTCTAAAATGATGGTGAAGCAACCTATTTCTAAGGTAAGTTTTGATCACCAGTCAGTTCCTATGGTTTTACTTCTAAGTTTTGCCTGTGTCATGAGAAATGCTTGAGTTTTTTTGTTGTTTTTTTTTTGACTTGGAGTCTCATTTCATCACCCAGGATGGAGTGTAGTGGCATGCTCACAGCCACCCCAGCGTCAACCTACTGGGCTCCAGCTATCCTTTCGCCTCAGCCTTTCAAGTAACCGGAATTACAGGCTCATGCTACAATGTCTGGCTAATTTTATTTAATTATTTATTGTAGAGACGAAGTCTCGCCAAGTTGCCCAGGCTGGTCTTGAATCCGCAGGCTCAGGCAATCTGCTTGCCTTGGCCTCCCAAAGTGCTGGTATTACAGGTTGAGCCACTAAGCCCGGACGAGAAATGTTTGAGATTATAGGAAAGTTGCTCTTTAATTATGTTTTTTGTCTTAGAGCATTGTGCCTCAGTGTCATGAGGAACTTTTGAGATAATGGGAACAGATAAAGTTTAATTAAGGTTTTTCCTTCCAGCACTGTGCCTTAGTGTCTCAGGTAACTCCCCACTGTCCTGTTTCAGTCTTTGTAGCCACCTGCCCCATATTCCAAGGTTGGCTTGGGTTTCATTCAAGGTGTAGTTACTCACAAGAGTTATGTTCCAATAAGACAGTGCTCAGATGCAGATGCCTGAACATCTGGCTTTCTAATTATCCAAGCCTGCTTATAAGAAACTCACTATTTATATCTAAGCTATGTTAGCTGTCCTGCCTCAACTTCACCCAATGAGATTTCAAACCCATAATCATATATGGTATTGAGAGAGAAAGGTCTGTATTCTGTAACTTCTTCAAAACTGATGAGGGATGTAGGCCTACCTAGCCAGGGATCAAAAATCTTCCCAAATATGATCTAACAGGTCCAGGTTTGTCTCAATGGTAGCATCGATTGAAAGCACTAGTTGGAAAACTTGCATGATCATTGCATGGACATAGAGTTGCTTGATTCTGAAAGAAACAAATTTAATCAGGTAGTTAAAAAGGCATGGGCCAAAAGTCAGATTATGGTTATTGCAATAGATCCAATAAAAAATGACCAAAGCAAAATAAGTTATAGAGTTCTTAATGGTGTCTCAAAATAGTTTCTGCAGAAGGTGCTTCTATTCTAAAGGATCCACCTTGCCTTATAAATTTTCTTTAAATCCTCTTCTTTGAGTTGTCCAGTAATATTTACATAAGTGTATCAAGACCCTAGACTTTTCATATATTAAAAGCTAAGTTTGTGATTGTGAACGAGAATTAGAGTCAAAAGCTGAGTATCAAAGTATAACAAAGGAATGTCTATGTGTTTGAGTAAATCAGAGCTGGAGAGAGACACCTAGAGTTCAGAGGAAGTGAGAAAAGGAAAGTGTGAGAAAGATACAGGTTTCCCACCATGGGACCCATGGGAAGGTAGTGCAAGGCAGTGCTTTCTTTTGAAATGAAGATACACTGAACAGGCTGTGCACTCTTCACATAAAGATTGGGTTGATACTGAACAAGTGAAAAGTGAAATCACTTTCCCTCCTCTGTTCAACAGACATGAATAGAACAGCTATGTGCAAAGCAGGGGACAGGTGCTGAGGGGAAAAGTAAAGCTGTCTAAGATGTCACCCTGAGCTGAAGGAGCAATCTAGCAGTACCATCAGACCCCTGCGCACCACAAAGCACTGTGTCCTAGGACCCAGGTATGAGGAAGGACCACTTCTGGCCAGCAGCATCAGGGAAGGCCCTCTGCAGTCCTCTCCTCTCGACTCCCAGCATGGCCTCTGGGCTCTGCGTAGCTGCTTAGCCTGCCCGCTGCCAGCACCTGCTTTTCTTCCTTCTCTTTCTCTGTAGTGTGAGAAAGGGAAGCATCAGATCCTGTCCCACAGGTATCTCATACATGTGTGTACAATTGATGTATTGCAGAAGCATCACTTTATCTTGATCCAGAAAGGTGGGAGAAGTTTTGGGAAAGGAAAGGTAAGATGGGTAAGGGTGAGGTGTTTTAATCGAAAGGTGGAGGCAAAGGTATACAAACCAATGAGTAAGTTTAGTTTGTGGCTTAGCTCAGATGGCAGGAGGGCACCTACACAGCCAAGGACCTCAAGAAGGCAGAGGAAATCTTCTGCCAAAGAGGTTAGTCTGCGGAACTGAAAAGTTAAAATCTTTTTCTATTTATTTCTTTAGTAACAACTCATTTATCCAAGCTCAACCAGAGCTTATAAAAGAAAAATGACTAACTAGAGGGTCTTTTTTTTTTTTTTTTTTTTTTTTTTGAGTTGGAGTCTCACTCTATCACCCTGGCTGGAGTACAGTGGCACATTCACAGCCACCACAGCCTTGACCTGCTGGACTCAGGTGAGCCTTCCACCTCAGCCTTCTGAGTAGCTGGAACTACAGGCACGCATCACCATGTCCGGCTAATTTTTTGATTTATTATAGAGTCAAGGTCTTGCCAAGTTGTCCAGGGTGGTCTTGAACCGCAAAGCTCAGGCAATCCTCTTGCCTCTGCCTCTCAAAGCACTGGGATTACAGGCGAGAGCCACCATGTCTGGCCAGAGGGTCTTAATGGTTTTGAACAACATTTTCAAGAAAGTAGAAAGATCACTGAGTAAATACTGTACTTCCCCTCTCCTAGCAGCAGCAACAACAACAAAAAGGTGAGGCTGAGTATAAAAGTGTAAAGAAAGCTCTTGAATATCTTCTTTAAGTTTGTTTTTGGCGCTTTGGTCTGCCTGTAAGCAATCAAGATAGAGAAGCTATCCCAAAGAGAAAAGTCTGTAGGAGCCAGAATAGCCGAGCCTGACCATTTGTGATACCTTTATACTTGCACAATACCATGGCATATAAGGATTCTCCCATATGACTCAGCCAGGCAAGCTAATACCCATTGCACAGAAGGATGTGATGGTGGTCCACCAAGTACTGAGTGAAGGTGCCCAGGGCCCAAGACTTTGATAAGGGACACTCTGAGGCCAGAAGACAACCCACGTGAAGTATACCAGCCCCAGGACAGTAACCAGTGTGGGCAAGGGTCTGTTTGTAAGGAGGTAAGTGGTGGCTGTGCTGCCAGCCTCCGACTTTGCCACCCCCATCTTGAAAGACCTTGACACTGAGTCCGTTGGGAAGCCATCCTCGCCCTTATATGTGAAAAGCCTGGCTAGCTGGTTTTTCAGGGCCTTGAGCTCCGACCAAAGGCCCTAGCAGACAAGTCAGGTGGTTTCTTAAACTGTGGGCAAGTGTCAGCAGTTGGTTTGGAAATCCAGGTGTGGTTGGGAATGTGGCCAAGCACTCATGAGATATGAACCCAAGGCGTGACTTCCTTTAATTTTGCAGCACAAGAGTTAGTTAAAAGTACCTGGTGGCCAGACGGCTCATGCTTATAGTTCCAGCACTTTGGGAGGCTGAGGTGAGAGGATTGCCTGAGCCCAGGAGTTCATGACCAGCCTGGGCAACATGGCAAGACCTTGTCTCTACAAAGAATAAAAAAATTAACTGGGTATGACTGTGCATGCTTGCAGTCCCAGCTACTTGGAAGGCTGAGGCGGAAGGATTGCCTGAGTCCAAGAGGTCGAGACTGCAGTGAACTATGATTGTACCACTGCACTCCAGCCTGGGTGACAGAGTGAGACACTGACTTCAAAAAAATAAAAAATAAAAAAATAAAAAGACTCAGTCTGGATGCTACATGAAGAACAAGTTGCAGGGGGCAAGAATGAAAGCAAAGAGACAAGCTGGGAGACCATTGCCATCATCCAGGCAAGAGATATCAGCCATGTGACCCAAGAGTCTAGCAACAGAGACAGGGAGAAGTGGACTGACTTGGGATGGGTCCTGATGTGACATCAGCAGGGCCAGCTGCTGGACATGAGCAAAGAGAAGAATCAGGAATGACTTCCAGATTTGTGGATTTAGCAACCAAGTGGATGGTGTCATCCACCCCAAAATGGCGAAGTTGGTGTCATACTTCCCCAAAATGGAGACACTTGGAGGAGAGCAGGTTGGGGTGGGCACAGAAGAGCAGGAAATCAGAAGTTTTCTTTGGTTTAGTTAACTTTGAATTGCTTGTCTGATCTCTAAGTGAAGATGACAAGTAGGCATTGGATCGAAGAGTCTGGAGCTCAGGGAGAAGTCAGTGCTGATGCTGTAGACTTGTAAGTCATTAGCAAACAGATGGTATTTAAAAACCATGAGCCAGGATGAGGTCACCTGGGGAGAGGATGCAGAGGTGAGAGGGGAGCTGGGGGTTTCCGGGAATATGCTCATGTTTGGGCAAAGTTGAATGGGAAGCTATAGCCTGCAGAGAGAAGGCTCAGAGGGCAGGTCTACCCAGAGTCAGGCCAGGCATCCAGTGGGGCAGCACAGAGGTGACAAGTGACAACCACAGTGAATTGGTTGCACAAGTATGAATTCTTGGATATCCTTCGGAAAGAGAACCTGGTAAGAGACCTAATTGCCTAAAGTCTTTCAGGTGGAGGGCTCAGATGTTTGCTGCTTACACATTAAAGGATTGCCTGAGCCCAAGAGGTCGAGATGCTACAAGAGAGGCTGCCTGCAGGAGAAACAAATGGACGTTTGGTCACTGCTTCTGTTATGGACCTCTCATTCCTGTCTTCCATGAACCTCCTGAGGGCAGGGACTCTGCTGCCTTTACAACTCTGTGCTCAGAATAGCTGTGACTGGTATGAGGGAACAGAGTGAATGTCTCACAGGCCTTGAGAGCCCAACCTTCTGGCCCTTCTTGGAACGGAAGAGTGTTGAGCTTTGCTGCTCCCCTGAGTGAGAGAACACTTTGCTTCTCTCCCTAGAACTGTTGAGAGCCCCATCATCCCGAAGCGGAGCATCTCAGCAAGCTCACAACATAGGGAACCACGAGGAGAGGAGTTTCTTGGCTGGCTTCTCCTTTCCTCTGAACTTCCACAGTGGGTCCTTTGGGGGCTGGGACATCAACATCCTCAGGGGAGGAGGGACCTCAGGCAGTTGTGGGGGTGGGTAGGGGACAGACAGGAGTAGATCAGAGAGGAATAGAGCTTCCATACACTCCTAGGCTGAACTTAGGGTTTATTTCAGCCTGGTTTTCCCTTGGGAAGGGATGGGCATTGTCAGTCATGAGACATAAAGGCAGTTCAGGTGGGAGGAGAAAGCTGAAGCAGAGATGAGAGAGAGTGAAACTCCTGGCCTATCTGATGGCTCTACTCCCTGGTTTCTGTTCTTTTCAGGACTTGCTGATTTAGGGTTTCACAAACACCCACACATCCTCCCAACAATTTCTGCCTCAGTGGTCTGAGTTTCTTTCCACTTCGGGCTCGAGAAAGAAAGTGAACTCAGGCACTAGCATGACCAGCCATTCTTGGCCTGGCCTCTTTCACTTCCCTGAAAGGGCTGCTGCTGCTGCCTCCTCCGCAGGTCTTCTCTGAATGTTCTGTCCAGCTGCCCCTGGCTGCATTCCCAGTTGTCCTGTGAATGAATGAAAACATCTCTTCAGTCTACAGCCCGTGTGGAGACCCCTTTGTCTATTCTTGTGATGTCTGAAATAACAAGAAACAAGGGCATCCTTTACTCAAGGTTGAGGGAATCACACCTGAAAACATCAAAGCCACAAAGGCAATAACAACAAAGGAACTTGTAGTCAAACCCCAGCGGTCCCCTGGAAACCCAAATGGGGAAGTAATAACTAAGATTTCTTGCCTTTTGCAGGGGAAGAAATAACTACCTCGTGGGCCTTGGCTGGTCACTGGACTTCCTTGGGCTGCAGTTCCTCATCTGGAGAATTAGTAGGGGAAGTGGGGAGGTACACATACATACAAGAACTGGGTGGTAAGGATTAGGAGGGAGCATAGTATGGCACATACTATGTTCTCAACAATTCTAGTCATTTGATTAGCAAAGGGAATTTTGTGTAGCCACAAAAGGGGATTCTGGGAAATAAAGCATTTTTGGTTTATGTTGAGTAAAATGCTTATCAGGATGTCTGGCGCATAGAAAGTTGCAAAAAATGGTAGTTTTACAAAAAATGTCTAGTGTTTAAAAAATTTAGAAATATGTTTAGACAAGAACTGAAGTTAACTGAGGCAAATGAAATTCATTTATATTGGTGGTTGAGTTGTGGATGAAATGTTTCTTCTTTTTATTTAGAATCCTAGTATGGACATGCAGTGAAACCATTGAAAACTTGTTATGAGTAGGGGTGATATTTGCTGACCAGTTAGCCTCACAGTGAGGGTGATCTCTTGAGTTTGTCAGAAGTCTGTCCTCTGGGAGGACAGGGGCGCCTTGGTGGGGTTGAGGAGCACTGAGTTGAGGAAAAGGAGGTGGTGGAGACAGTGGGGGGGTGGTGGTGGTGGTGAGGAGACTGTGTGAGGAAAAAGGAGCCACTGAGTATGGAGGGAGAGGGTGGGGGAATGGTGATAGAAAGAGAAAGGCCCCTCGAGAAAGATGCCCTCAGACCAAAGCAGACATCTATTTTCATTTCTTCTTCTTCTTTTTTTTTTTTGAGTTGAAGTCTTACTCTGTTGCCCAGACTGGCACACTCCTGGCTACTGCAGCCTCGACCTGCTGGGCTCCGGTGATTATTTTCATTTCTTTCTTGTTTTTATGTTTTGGTTTTTTAGTCAGAGTCTCATTCTGTTTTCCAGGTTGGAGTGCTGTGGCACAATCCTGACTCATTGCAATCTCAACCTCCTGGACTCAGGTGATCTTTCTGCCTCAGGTTCCTGAAAAGCTGGGACTACAGGCACATACCACCATACTCGGCTATTTTAAAATATTTTTTGTAGCGATAGGGTTCTACTGTGTTGCCCAGGCTGGTCTTGAATTTCTAGCCTCAAGCATTCCTTTTGCCTGGCCATTTAAAGTGTTGGGATTACAGGCATGAGCTACCCCACCCAGGCTCATTTCATTTCATTTGTGATTTTATTGATATGTACTGCTAATTTCTCGTCTCTTTCTTCCCAGAGTAGTTCTCTGGGCAGCCCTTACAAGACTGCAACATGAGATTTAGTTTGATTTCAGCCTCCTTGTGCAATTTCTCCACAATAGAACCCAGGGAGGGGATGGTGAGACCCCAGTCCTCTGGGTGTGTTGGGTGTATGGGGATGTCTTCTGGGTTCTAAGAGTTTCACTCCAAGGGAGAGTATGGGGATGTCGTCTGGGTTCTAAGAGTTTCACTTTACTTCCCATGGTTGTGGGGTGGGGGAAGGCCTTCTTGATGCCACCAACATTCCACCCCCATTCAGCCTGACCATGACCCTGGGTTTGATTCCAGCTCTGCCTCCGGCCTTTTGTTTGACCCTGGAGGGACTGATTTTGGTTTCCGCAAATACCCACACATTCTCCCAACAAATTCTGCTTCAGTTGTCAGAGTTTCTTTCTACTTCTGGTCAGAAAAAGAATGTCAACTCAGACAACAGAGTAACCAGTCACTCTTGGCCTGACCTCTTTCATTTCCCCAAAAGGGCTGCTGCTGCTGCCTCCCCTGTGGGTCTTCTCTGACACCCTTTTAATTCTCTGGGTCTCAGTTTTCCTGTCTGAAAAGGAAGGTAAGCTCAGAGGGCTTTTGTAGCTCAGGTGGTTTGTAAAGTCTCTGAGACTCCTGAAGGCTGACAGGGGAAAGTAAAGAAACATAGACAAAAATCACAAAGAATTTCCCTTTTTCTTTTTTGAATTGGAGTCTCACTATGTCACCCAAGCTGGAGTGCAGTGGCACCCTCATGGCCACCACAGCCTCGACCTGTTGGGGGCTCAGGCGATCCTTCTGCCTCAGACTTCCAAGTAACTGGAACTAGAATTTCTCATTTAACATTGCCTTCACTTACACCTCTTACTTGGGGAATTAGAGTAAAATAAGTTAATTTCCAGGGTACCACAACAAAGGGAAACTGAGGCAGTTCCATTATAGTGTTTCCTTCCTTTCTGCTTGACTGCAAATTCCACTCTTCTCACTTTAAAATAAGTAAAAGCTGCTGGGCAGTCACCAAAATAATTACGTTTACAGCTTTGCATACTTTACCTAAATACTCTGGATTATGTCATAGAGAGGGATACAGTCAGCATGGGCCCAGGCATCATGCTATATTATGATGATCTGTTTTGCATCCGTCTTCTACTAGATCATGAGCTCCCCAGTGGCAGAGACTGTGGTATAGTTAGCTGTGGAACACTAGTAAATGTTAGAGGGTTGAGACAGCTACTTTTCCAACCTTGACTTAGGACCAAGCGAAATATGCCAAAGAATAAACTGTGATCTTCACAACTGTATTGCTGATGTTGGAGTCTATGGCTTAGAGCTACAGACAGATGGGCTTCTTAATAGTGAACCCTATAATTAGTTGTATCCATCCATTTCCTCATGTGGGGTCTGTCCTTACAAAACTTGGAGCATATTAAAATGTGTACTTTCAAAGGGATAAGAAAGGGAAAGACAGAGAGCCACACACACCCATCTTCTCCCTCAAACTCATCACTGATGTGAGTCCCACTTCCTCCCTGAGGAGGTGTGAGAGAGTGGAGACAAGCCAGGAGGTTATATACTAATATATACTTAAAATGTCAGGAATGGGCAAGAAGCATTCTCCCCTAACCACACAGTTCTAGACTCTTAGCCTGAACTCAAATACGTTTCATACAGAGTAGTGGTACTATTTTTTTGATTGTTGAGCATCTGAGTCCTCTTTCTATATTTCTCTTTGGGGGAGAGCATTTGCTCATACATAGGAAAGTAGAGCCTGCTTCTCACTAGAAGATGAAAGATGACAGTCTTGCTTTTTCAACCTTCCTTGAGCTGTTGTAATGCAGATCTGTGGACTAGTATTTGCCAATCAGAGTACCTAATCCTGAGTTTGAACTGTAAGACAGTGACAATAAAAGCAGAAACCAAGGCTAGGCACGGTGGCTCATGCCTATAATCTCAGCCCTTCCGAGGCCAAGGTGGTGGAAGTATTTCTTGAGCTCAGGAGTTCAAGACCAGCCTGGGCAGCATGGTGAGAACTTGTCTTTACAAAAAATTAGCTGGCTGTGGTGGCATGCACCTGTAGTCCCAGCTACTCAGAATGCCGAGGTGGGAGGATCACCTGAGCCCAGGAGGTTGAGGCTGCAGTGAGCCGATTGTGCAACTGCACTCCAGCCTTGGTGACAGAATGAGATCCTAACTCAAGAAAAAGAAGAAAAGCAGAACCAGATGGAATCCTTTTCTGGTAATGGGGCAGGAGGTAGCTACACCTGGTTTCTAATCTAGCAGTAGTTCCAGGGTCTAATTTCAAGAGATTGGCAGGGCAAGTCAGCCCCAGCAACAGTGGAAGTGGTGTCCCTGCTGGATCAATTCTGCAGCATGATTTAGGGTGTTGTTCCTGGCAGTGGCTATTGGGTCTGATTCTCAAGGGTCCCTGACAATTCCATGAGCTACCTCCAAATCCTTTTCATGCATTCCTTTTCTGTTTTAACCAGCCTAAGTCAGTTTCCGTTGCCTATAATTAAACCCTGACAGATACAGAAATTTGTATGAGGAATGGTTGTTGACCACAGATTCTCAGGAAAACAGAAGGAATCTGAGAATTGTTTATTTGGACTGTTTATTTGAACTGGTTGGGACCAAGGACAGCGAAAATCCAGCTTCAAGCAGTGGGACTCTGACAGATTGAGCATATATTGGTGAGACAGTCAATTAAATTTAAACTTCTAGCACTTGGAATGCAGTGTCCCTTGAAAGCAAGCCTCTAAGAGCTAAGTGGCCATTGCTATGGAGCAGTTTGAGGGCCATAGAGATTTCAGAGCCACAAATTGGGATAGTTGCTTCCAACTACATGGTACAGCTCATATCCTAACTCTTTAGCTCAAGCGCTCACCTAAAGCTAAGGACCTTTTATGACCGTGTCTGAAGAATCTCTCTCTCTCTCTCTCTTTCTCTCTCTCTCTCTCTCTCGCTCACTCACTCTCGCTCTCTCTCTCTTGCTCTCTCTTGCTTTGCTCGCTCTCTCTCTGCAGAGGCAGGAACAAGAAGAGGTAGTATTACGAGAGCCCAGGGCTCAACATCAACCAGCAGAAAGCAAGTCCTACAGGATTTGGAACCATGAGAGAGTTAAAGATGCTGTTGTTGGAGATGCCAGCAAAGTAGAGAAGGAAGGGAAGAAACTTCCCAGTTTCTCCTCTTTTCCTGCCCTCCAGCCTCTTATTTACACAGAAGACAGAAAATATGACTTTTAGGTATCAGCCTGGCTGTGATATGGAGCGGAGGAGGGGAAGGAGATAAATCAATCTAAGAAATAGGTATAGTGTCTTCTCCCTGGTCAAGATGCATGACTACAGTCAGACCCTGGTATACCTGAAAGGTAATTACAAAGTTAAACTCAAGAGGAGAGGCAAAGAAGGGTTAAGTTGTGCTTATTTATAATGGCCAGATCTCAAATCTGTTTGAGACTCTGAGGGTGCTGGACCAAGGAGGGAATAATATGATATTAGATTGGATTGAATTTATTGACATGGATGGTTTTACTAGAGATTCTTATTTCAATAGGCTAGTTTTAGTAACCCAAAGGGTTCTAATTGTTTGCTTGGTTGGTTGACTGAATCTTGGACCAAAAAAATAAAGTCTATTAAAGAAGGTTAATATGCCATAATTTCCTTGGTATATAATAGAAGGAGGTTGAAATAGTGAGTACATCTCCATGTGTTCCCTACCCCTATATTATATTAATTAATTAATATATATATTAATATATAACTATATTTCCAGAATGGACCCAGAAGACAATACATCTGTGAAATTGTTTAGAAACACATCAGTGAAGGGAGTGTTGTCATCTTTGAAAAATGCTGTTGTGGATGTTCTCTATAAGGTTGGGGATTGTAGTAGAAACCTGAAAGTTGCAGTTGAAATGGGCTCCTTGATATCAATAGGGATGAAAGAATCCTAGAGTGGCAGACTCCAAGTAGTAGCACTCATACCAGCAGAGACATGAGGCACATGGTTACCCAATAGGCACAGGAGAGGAGTTCAGATGGTGGAAGAACAGCCAATGTGCACTGCTGCCTGCTCTTTTGACCATTGACATATCCCTTTCTTGTAATGCTTATACTTCATTGGAAAGCTTTCAACTATAATGTAACCAACCATCTTTTGAAAAACTGATAACACATTCACCCATCCCCAAAGGAGTCAACCTACATCTCCTCAGTAACTATATCCATCTGTGAGTCCACAGTCTGTGGTTGAGGGTTATTCCTCTGTCAGTACCACTATCATGCATTGAAATTCTGTCATCTGTGCAATAAATTATAAAATTCACCACCACCAACACACTATTTGTAATACTAAGGGAAAGGAAAGAAGAGAAAAATTAGGTTAAAGTAGCTCAAGTAGTGCATTGACTGAATCTAAGAATTAGTTGTAAAACAAACCATTATTTTATGTAACATCAAGGAAAGTGATCCAGCTAAACAATGACATAATGCTGTCTCATCACTTACAACTTTCCTGTTTCCATCTTGTCTCTGTCTTATAACTTAGAACTATGTTATATTTATTTATACATAGACACACACACACACACATACACACACACACAAACACATATATTTTTGAGTTGGAGTCTCATTTTGTCACTCAGGCTGGAGTGCAGTGGCACGCTCACGGCCATCCCAGTGTTGACCTGCTGGGCTCCGGGGATCCTTACACCTCAGCCTTCCAAGTAGCCGGAACTACAGGCATACGCTACCACACCTGGCTAAATTTTTGATTTATTATAGAGATGAGGTCTCACCAAGTTGCCCAGGCTGTTCTCGAACCCGTGGGCTCAGATAATCTCCTCACCTCGGCTTCTCAAAGTGCTGGGATTACAGGTTTGAGCCACCGTGCCTGGCCAGACATAGGTTTTTAAAGTCTTGTATAACCTTTGTGCATATATAGAAATTAAAATATAAGGACAAATATTGATTATGGTATTTCTTAAATTTCTTCATATTTATAGTCCTACTCTGAATCCTTTCCACATTATTCTTCAACAAATATTTACCCACTGCTCTCTTTCTATGCGCTTTTGCATACACAATAACTTTTTATTTCAATGTAAAATTATAGTATAGTATTTTTGAAAACATTTTAAAGGATAATTAAACTAAAATGGATAGTACCAACAGTATACATTACTCAACTGAAGTAATAATAATATGAACAACTATGACCAATTAAGCAAATGCTCAGGCAACAGTAATTATATCATTAATAATGCCTGGTTACCAGCAGTTGCAAAGTGCTATTAGTTGTAACACCTATTTTAAGATGTTAAAGATATGAAAAAATGAGCATCTTAGCATTGATGAAACATAATAAGTTAATATAAAATACACATCACACAACAAAGAATAAAGTATAAATATATGCTGATGGCATATTTTACTTCTGTTCTCCAATAACCCTTCCATGTTCCATCAGTTTAACACAGCATTTCAACTATTGTCGTTTGTTTGCTTATTCTTTATACCCTGTGGGTTAGCCAAAAATCTTCCTTTCTTAGGGATGTGTAATATTGGTAGTTCTACCGGCATACAGTTGCTCTGGTGGAAATTCTTGCCTTTTTTTCCTGTTTATGTGGTAAGTAATATTCCTCTAGCTACTACTCTCAAGCTTTTCTTTTTATCAATTATTTTCAACATTTTGTCCAGAACATTTCCTACTGTGTGGGTTTTTTTTGTGTGTGTGTGTTTTTATCTTCCTTAGGGTTTCTTGAAATTCTTGGCTCTGTGGTTTTATGGTTTTCATTTAATTTGGGAAATTTGTATCTCTTATTCCTTCCCATGGGACTTTGAATACATTTTTCCCCCCATGTATGTTAGTCCCTGTTTTTTTTTTTTTTTTACAGGTCATTGTTTTTTTTTTTTCCCTGCCTTTATCTTTCCGTACTTCACTTAAAATAGTTTCTATTTCTAGGTCTTCATGTTCACGAGTTACTTTTTTGGGGGGAGGGTAGTGTGTAATCTGCTATTATCCTATCTGGTAAAAGTTTAACTTCATAGATTGAAATTTTTCAGTCTAGAAGTTTAATTTAATTTTAAAAAATACCTTCTCTTTCTCTCTCCATTATGTTCATGGTTTCCTTTAAATATCTGGGCATATTGAGTATATTTATACTAGTTTGTTTAACATCTTTGTCTGCTAACTCCATCATCTCTGTCATTTCTGGCCACATTCATATTAACTGATTTTCCTCCCTGGTTATAGGTCTCATTTTCTTGCTTTTTCACAGGTCTTATGATTTTTTAAGGTGCTGGACATTGTGAATATTACCTTATTGATAAGCTGGATTTTGTTGTTTTCCTTTAAAGAATATTAAAGTTTGCTTGTATTGGCAGACAGCCATTTTTAGAGCACCTTGATAATTTTAAGACTTCCTTTTAAGCCTATGATCTAGGCTAGTTTAATTGTATTAATAAGGTGTGATCTGACTGCTGTCCTCTACTGAATTCTCTGTGTATTTAACAAGGTCCCTCATATTTGGCTGATCAGACTTAAGTATCTTCCAATCCTGTGAGAACTTTGGAAATTATTAATCTTACAGCTCTCTAGCAGTTATTCTTCTTCCAGTCCTATGGAATTTCACCCTAAACATGTTCAACTTGGCATTCAGCCCCAAGGGGACCCCTGCAGATTTCTGGAGTTCTTTCTTTGTATAACTCTGTTTCCTCCTGTACTATGTATCATAAATTGCCATTATCTTGACTTTCTGTTTTGTCAGCTCAGTAAGATTGTTGTACTCTTCATGGTTCCCACTCCTTCTCTGTAGCGGGTTTCAGTAAATATCTACAGGTAGAAAGTTGGGCAACTGTAGAACTTGTTTCATTTGTTTCCCTTCTCTCAGGAATCATATACAGCGAGTTCTATGATTTGAATGTGTCCCCTCCAAAGTTGCCAATGTGATAGTATTAAGAGGTGGGTCTTTAGGAGGTGATCAGGCCATGAAGGCTACTCCCTCATAAATGGGATTAAGGCCTTTATAAAAGAGGCTTCACATAGCATCTGGCTAGTTTATACCATGGGAGGACACGGCATTCCTTTCCTTTGGAGGATGCAGCAATAAGGTGTCATCTTGGAAGCAGAGAACAGCCCTCACCAGACAACAGAAACTGCCCACACCTTGATCTTAGACTTTAAGCCACCAGACAGTGAAAAATAAATTTCTGTTCATTATAACTTAGCCAGTCTTTGGAATCCTGTTAAAGTAGCACAAATGGACTAAGCCAATATCCTAATATCTGAAAATAATTGATTCATATATTTAGTCCAATTTTATGATTGTTCATGGTGGGAGGGCTAGTTTGTACCAGTTACTGCGCAGTGAAGAAACTAGAAGAGTTTTGTTTTTTTTTACTGTTTTTTTTCTTTTAACTTTGTGAGGTTGTTTCCTGGCTCACTAATTTTCGGCTTTTGTTGTGTGTTTTCTAACACAGACATTTAAGGCTATAGTTCTCCCCATGGACATTGATTTTAGCCTTATCCCACAAGTTTGGCTGTGTAGTATTTTTGTTATTGTCCAATGAAAATATTTTCTAATTTTATTTTTTTAAATTTATTTTATTTTAAAGATGTGGGATACAATTCAGTTTTAGGCATACAAGTGGTCGTCATACAGGTAAAGTTTGGACCTCCCTTTGGTTTCCACTTCATCTGGTTTGAGATCAGGTACCCTTATTAATGTTATGTTCCCCACCCTCAGCAGTTTCCAGCTACTGCCAATCCCTTTCTTATAGTATTATGGTAAATGTTTAGGGTCCGCTTATGAGTGAGAACATGTGGTACTCAGTTCTTTGTTTCTGTGATAAATCACTGAGTATTACAGATTCTAAATCCATCCAAGTTGCTGTGAAATCCATAATTTTGTTCTTCTTTATGACTGTGTACTAGTCCATCATATATATGTATCACATTTTTTATTTTAAAGATGTGGGGTACAATTCAGGTATACAAGTGGTCATTGTACAGGTAAAGTTTGGGCCTCCCTTTGGTCCCCACTTTGCCTGGTTTGAGATCAGGTACCCTTATTGATGTTGTATCCCCCTCTCATCCCTACTCCAGTAGTATCCTGCTACTGCCAATCCCTTTCTTAAAGTATTATGGTAATTGTTCAGGGTCCGCTTATGAGTGAGAGCATATGGTACTCTGTTCTTTGTTTCTGTAATGGATCACTGAGTATGATAGACTTGAAATCCATCCAAGTTGATGCGAAGGCCATATGTTTGTCCTTCATGGCTGTGTAATATTCCATTGTGTATATGTACCATATTTTTTTTATCCAGTCCAGTTTCAATGAGCAGCACAGTTGATTCCATGTTTTTGCTATTGTGAATAGTCCTGCAATAAACATGTGTGTGCAGGCATTTTTTTTGTAGAGTGATTTAAGTTCCTCTGGGTATATTCCCAGAAGGGGGGTTGCTGAGTTGTATGGAAGGTCAATTTCTTTTTTCTGTTTTGTTTTTGTTTTTGAGTCAGAATCTCACTCCATTGCCCAGGCTGGAGTGCAGTGGCACGCTCATGGCTACCCCAGTGTTGACCTGCTGGGTCTTAGGTGATCCTTCTGCCTTAGCTTCCCACGTAGCTGGAACTACAGGCACGCACTACCAAGCCCAGCTAATTTTTTCATTTATTGTAGAGATGGTCTTGCCAAGTTGTCCAGGCTGGTCTCAAACCCGTGGGCTCAGGCAATCCTCTCACCTTGGCCTCCCAAAGTGCTGGAATTTACAGACTTGAGCTGCTGTGCCTGGCCAGGAATGTCAATTTCTGGTTCTTTTAGGAATTGCCACACTGTTTTTCATAGAAGTTGAACTAGTTTGCATTCCCACCAACAGTGTAGAAGCGTTCCCTTTTCTCCACATCCTTGACAGTATCTGTTTTTTGTTTTATTAATGATGGTCATTCCTACTGAAGTTAGGTGATATCTCAATGTGGTTTTGCTTTGCATTTCTCTGATGATTAGTGAGGCTGAGCATTTTTTCATGTGTCTGTTGACTGCTCATATGTCTTCTTTTGAGAAGTGTCTATTCATGTCTTTTGCCCATTTTTTAATGGCGCTGTTTGTTTTTTGCCTTTCGGCATGTTTGAGTTCCATGTAGATCCTGGATGTTATGCCTTTGTCAGATATGCAGTTGGCAAATAGAAAATATTTTCTAATTTTTGTAGCTCCTTCTTTGGCCTACTACTCAAAATTATAACTATTATGTTCCAGAACTGAGTCTTTTGTTGAACATATTTATTGCAAATACCTTCTCATGAATATGACTTTTCTTCTTTTTTCTTTTGAGTTGGAGTCTCACTCTGTCACCCAGGCTGGAGTGCAGTGGCATACTCACGGCCACCCCAGCTTTGACCTCCTGGGCTCCAGTAATCCTTCTGCCTCAGTCTTCCAAGTAGCTGGAACTACAGGCAGGCGCTACCATGCCTGGCTAATTTTTTAAAAATTTTATTGTAGAGACAAGATCACGCCAAGTTTCCTGGGCTGGTTTTGAACCCGTGGGCTCAGGCAATCCACTCGCCTTGGCCTACCAAAGTGCTGGGATTATAGGCTGAGCCACCGAGCCCGGCCAGCTTCTTTAAAAATTATTTTAAAATTATTATTTATTTTTTCACTTTCTTAGTTGTATCCTTTAATGAATACAATATTTTAGTTTTAATGGAGTCTAATTTATGCAAATTTTTATGACTAATCCTTTTTGTAGCCTATTAAGGAAAATTTTGCTTATCCTAAGACCTTGAAGATATTCTCCTTTGTTTTCATCTAAAATATTTATTGTTTTATTTTTTATATTTAGGCTTATGATGATCCTGAGTTATCTTTTGAAAATAAGTGGAATCAGCAGGTGCCTTTTTATAAATCAGGTGACTGGATAGGGTTAAGACTGTTTCTGGATTCTATTCGGTTCCATTTATCTACATATCCTTGTTCCTTCCTATTATTTTTAAAAAAATGTTTTCAAAGACGTTTTCTAATTGCTTGTTAATGGTCATGTCACATTTCTTTTGTTTATCCCTCCTTATCTACTCATCCTTCTCCACCTTGTCCTTTGCTTAGGGAGGCTGACCTGAATGAATTACATTAAGGTTTTCTTCCTGCCTCTGATTCTAGGGACAATGGGAAATCCTGGCAAGAGATGGGGTGGGATGGGGGGGAGGGAAAGAGGTTGAGACAATTATACTCCTGATTTTCTTCATGTGAGGTCCCCTCAATCTGGTTTTGTGACTTGGCCAAATGTCATTCTCCTCTCAGCTGGTCCTATAAAATTCTCTCTCATTCCGGGTTCTGGTAGCATCTCTCAGTCCTTATCTCTTCAGTTTTGGGAGAGGTGAGTGCTCCTATGCCTGCTAGTTCTACCTGGGCTTCTGAACTACCCCTAAACCCTGCTAACACCTTTGTGATTAGTTTCTTTGCATAGAAACCTCTTAGAAAAATGCTAATTTGAATGTACTGTTTCCTATTGAGACCCTAATCTCACGTTTAGCATCTTTGCTAAACATTCTTTAGTTTAATAATTTGTTTTTAGAAATTCTTAAATTTCGTATGTAGACAATCATAGCACCTTATAAATGGTGACTCTTGTGTTTCTTTAAAATAGTTATAATTTAATTTCTGTTCCTTTTCTATCTTATTCTCCTGGAGGAGGCTTCCATTATAAAGTTGGACAGAAGTAATTTTAATTGTCTTATTCCTGGCTTTAAATTAAAGTAAATTGTCTTATTCCTGGCTTCTCCCCATTAAGAATTATATTTGCTAACCTGGGTAACATAGTGAGAATTTGTCTTTACAAAAAAATAAAAAGTTGGTTGGGCATGGTGGTGCCTGCCTGTAGTCATAGCTACTTGGAGGTTGAGGTGAGAGGGTCATTCAGTGAGCTGCAGTGAGCTAAGAGCCCACCAATGCACTCTATCCTAGACCACAGAGTGAGATGTTGTTTTTTTTAAAAATTATATTCTGTACCCCAGCACTTTGGGAGGCTGAGGCGAGTGGATTGCTTGAGCCTGTGGGTTCAAGACCAGTCTGGGCAAGTTGGCAAGACCTTGTCTCTACCATAAATCAAAAATTATCCGGGCATGGTAGTGCACGACTGTAGTTCCGGTTACTTGGAAGACTGAGGCAGAAGAATCGCCAGAGCCCAGCAGGCCAACACTGGGGTGGCAGTGACCGTGCCACTGCACTCCAGTCTGGGCGACAGAGTGAGACTCCAACTCAAAAAAAAAAAAAAAAAAATTATATTGTCGATGTAGTGTGGGTAATCTTTTCTTTTAGAGTTATTTATTTATTTATTTGTTATTTTTAGAGACTAGGTCTCATTCTGTCACCCAACTAGAATGCAATGGTGTGATCATAGCTAACTGTAGCCTCCAACTCCTGAGCTCAAATGATTTTCCTGCCTCAGCCTCCAAGTAGCTGAGACTTCAGGCACTTGCTACCACAGCTGGCTAATTAAAAATAAAATTTTTTTAGGAGATGGAGGTCTCCCTATATTGCTCAGGCTGGTCTTGAACTCCTGGCCTCAAGTGATCCTTCTGTTCCAGAAGCTGGGTAGCTGGGATTATGGGTGTGGGTGTTGACTGTTTTTAAAAATCATGAACAGATATTGACTTGTACATTGTTTGAGATAAGCATAAAACCCCTTTCCTTTTCTTTTTCAGTTCTTCCTTAAATCTTGGCTCCATCGTGGTAGTGCATGTCAAGGTGAAAGCCACAGGGCCCTTCCTTCCTTGCCCCGGCCTGAAGGGTCAGGAAGGGAGCCCCACAGTCTTCTGAAGTGAAGCATAGGCTTTTTGGAATCTTCCACTTGAAATATTGGAAGATAGCCATCATGGCAACATTTTGATGTATTATTTTGCTTACAAAATGTCTGCTTTGTAAATATTCTGACTTACTCCTGCTTTCTATTAGGTGTAAGGAGAGCAAGTAGTACTGGAGTGAGGAAGAGAGAAACCCCATTCTGACACCCATATGTCATTGGCAGCAATCCTAGGAAGTGGGTATTAGTGTGCTTATTTTACAGATGAGGAAACTGAAGCTCAGAGAGTTGAAATGCCCAGGACAGAATAACAGCAGAGCGGGAGCCTGGATCTATGACTCCAATCTTGTGCCCAATAACATTGCTAGCTTTCTTAGAACAGAGAAGCAAAACCTGGGCCCCATCTCACTACTTGGGTGCCTCTTCCTTTCCCTGACCCTTGGAGCCTCAGCTGAATGTATTTCCTAGTCTTGTCCCTCTCTTCTATTCAGTGCCCCTGTCTGTCTACATTTGAAAGCACTGTAGTCCTCTGAACGTGCTTCTAGACTTCATGGGCACATAGGAGGCTGTGCATCCCTCACTGTTGTGAGTACTGTCTATGTGTATTTTAGAGGGGGAGTTTAGAGTCTGGAAAAGAAAGGGGGGCAGAGTGGGATTCTGATTCTGCTTCTCTGGACCAGGGTTGGTGCCGAGATGGACAGCTACTTGCTATTGCCATGTCTGCTCCTGTCCCTTCCTCTGACCACAGGCTGGACTGTCTCTAACTGCCTAGTGACCCAAGGTTCCTGGCTATCTCTCTTCTCCTATTTTTTTCTGCTCTGCTCCTTCTCGTCATATGCAATTCAGTGACCAACCTGACACAAGCCTTGGAAGTTGTGCCACAGAGTGTGGAGGCGCTCTGTCTCTCTAGTTCCGTTTCTTTTCTGCCCTGGATGCTTTCTCCAACTTCCCCAGGCTCAAGGTCCTGGGACTGACCCTATATCTCACCTGGCTCCTGCCAGGACCTCTCCAGGGCTTGGGACACCTGCAGTATCATATTTTCATATCCTTTCCCATGGGAGCATTCATCTTCCTATCCCCTGATGCCTTTGGTGACCTGAGATCTCTCTTACCTTTGGTGACCTAAGATCCCTCTGGCATCTTGTTTTCTCGGGCCCCTGCCAGGATGGGAACTCAAATGTCTGGTTGCTTCCCAGTCTACCATGGCCAACTATCAAGTACAGTTGCCTTCAGAATGTGGGGATGCTGGTTGACACCTTCCCAGATCTAATGCATGGCCTCTCTTTTGGGGATGCTTGGCCCCTAGATATGTTGGATCTGTCATTCAACAAATGGCTGAAGATGGACAGTCCTGGGCCCTCCGGCCCCTCAAGTTGGTGACTCTGAATCTGGACCACACAAAGATGAAGGCAGCTGCAGTAGTGGATCTGGGGCTGCAGAGGTTGGATGCCCTCTCTGTGGTATGCACTGACATGGCCAAGCTGCCTGGTGGGATGGTTGCCCACTTTGAGATGCAGGAGCTGAATTTGGGAATGAATCAGATAAGTCACATCGCTCTGGAAGTCCTGGCTTCCTGCCACACCCTGAAGATCTTGGATCTTCAGAGCAATAACCTGACTGAGTTACCACCAGGTTTCCTGGCTGCCATGCCCAGGCTTCAGAGACTGAACCTGGCCAACTGCAGAGTGTCATGCTGTGCATGAATAAGACAAGGGCTGTGCCAGGATTGCAATCCTTGGATTGGTCCACTAATGGACTGTATACCTTGCCCCTAGCCCCCTTCTCCTGTTTGTTTCACCTGAGGGACCCCCAACTTCAAAGAAACCAGTTGGTTTTTCTGAAAGGTGAAGTATTTCAGGGCCCACAGAGGCTAGAGACCTTGAACTTGGGCAGTAATCCTCTGATATCCCTGAGTGAGGGCCGGTTGGCTTCTCAGCTGCACTGACCACCCTAAACTTGCTAGACACCCACATGGTGCTGAGCCCAGCCTGGGGCTTCTGGAGCCCAGAAAGTCTGCAGGACTTGAAATGGCAGTTCCTCTCTGGCTCTTCTGGGGTAGTGTTGTCCTGGGCAACATAGTGAGGGACTGGTAGCTGATGACAGAAAAACTGGGATGCTTCCCAGGAGGTAGCTGACTGACTGCCTGTTCAATAAAAACATGAAGTGCTGTTCACGTCTATCTCCTTTTGAGACTCATAGCAGCAGTAGAAGGAGGAGCCACCCCTCTGTCACTCTGTGTTCTGACCAGGCTATACCACTATGGCTCACAGGAAACCATGCACTACTGTCTCCAGGCTTTTCCATGTGCTGCTTCTGTACAGAAGAGCACCTTTCCCCTGGGGACTCCCAAGTAATTTTATTTTTTAGACACAGGATGTCACTCTGTTGCCTAGGCTGGATTATTGCAGTGGTATGATCATAGGTCACTGCAGCCTTCAACTTTTGGGCTCAAGTGATTCTTTCACCTCTGCCTACTGAGTAGCAAATTGCACCACCACATTCCACTAATTTTTAAATTTTTTGTAGAGGCATGGTCTCACTATGTTGCCCAGGCTGATCTCAAATGCCTCACTTATAGTGATCCTCCTGCCTTGGCCTCCCAAAGCGCTGGGATTGCAGTCATGCACTGGCCTAGGTATTCTTTAAGATGTGGCTCAACCATCAGTTTCCCTGACCTCCCAGCACTGGGGAAAGTGGTTGTCTCTGCGTTTCCACAATTTCCTGCAGCTCCATTTCTCAGAGAATTGATCACAGACCCGGAAGTCTTTCTAGAAGAAACAATCTCCAAAATTGGGTGCACAAGATGATGACACCAGGGTGAGGAAAGAAAATGTTGTAACTTCTATTTCTATTTATTTTTGATCTCATTTTATTCTGAAGTCAGACTGCCTGCTTTTTAGCTGTGTGACTTTGGCATGTACTTAACTTTCACTCTTACGTACCTCTTTGGACCTCGGTTTCCTTTTCTGTAACATGGGATTGTATTAGTCCCTCCCTCAAAGGGTTTTGTGAGGATTAAATGAGTTAATATGTGTAAAGCACTGAGAGCAGGATGTTTGAGAAAAGTTAGCGATTACATGTACAATCATTTATAAGTAAATAAATACACCTATGTTGGGAGGGTGTGATCAAGAATGATTTACCATAGGAGTGCTCTGCTGGGAATGTTTAGAGGCCAGGCTCTGGGCACCGGGACCAGGCTTGCTTCATCTCTGTATCCTTAGAGCTCCAGCCCAACTCAGAGAAGGTCTGGATAGACAATGTGGTAGAATGCTTGCAAACCCAATCCTGACAGGCGCTGAACCAGAGAGAACTTGGTTCAAGCTCGTTACTTATTTCTATATGACACGAGGCAGGGCACTTGGCCTCTTGAGTCTTCCTTAGATTTCCTCTTCTGGAAAATGCCAAGCTTTAATTAGACAAAAGCTAAGGGAAACCATAGACTGCTTCCAGGCTGGATTTAAGGTAAGGTGCGCCCTCTTGTGTCCTAATGGTGTCCTTTACTCTGTGCGCAGTGGGATCCCTTTTCCTCTTCAGGGCAGATGATACTGGAATGGACTTCCTTACCTGACCTTGAAAAGCTGCCACTCCAGTTTCTGGTCCTGATACTCCCTCAAATGTCTCCAGCTCCACCCCACCCCATAGTGCCACACTGGTCTATCCTCACCTTCAGCCCTTCCCACTTTCACATATGGTCTCCTCCTTGAGCAGTGTGGGATTTTGGGGGTCACATGCCCAGGGTCTGAAATCTCAGCCCTGGCACTTATTGGCTCTGTGATCTTGAGCAGGTCACTTCATTTCTCTAAGCTTTCTTTCATTCCCTCTTTGTAAATTGGAGCTAGAAATACCATTGTCATAGGGCTATTGTGAGACCTCAATGAGTGGCTATAGGTTGCTATTACATTTGCTGGGGAAAATGACATGAACAATTTTACATATCAGTAAGTTGGAACATGTTTCACAGAGAAGAAATTTGAACTTGGTCATTAAAACTCAGATATAGAATTCCCCTACTTTAACCCTTGCCAACATGTATAGAGCCCTTACCATAAGCTAGTTATTGTCAATTTGCCCTAAGTCTCATAACCATTAAAAAAAATAGCTAATGATACTTTCCCCAATTTACTCCTCCCAACAATCCTATCAGGAAGATGCCATTATTAGGATTCCCATTTTGCAGAAGAGGAAACTGAGGCATAAAGAGGTTAAGCAAGTGTCCAGTGGTTCACAACCACTGAGTCCAAGGTCTGTATTCTATGTTTGAAAGTGAGAAGTTTCAGACTCAAATAACTTTACTCCAGAGACCATTCTTTATCTACATCATTTAATTTAGTCTGCACAATATCCTGTAATGTAGTTTCTATTTTATTACCTGCATTTTACACATGAAAAAAATCCAGAGACAAAACAGATACAGTAATTTGTACATGGTTACAGAGCTGGGAAATAGTGGGTTGGGATTTGGATCCATGTCCAACTACAAAACCCACATTCTCAACCCCATATTAGATTGCTGATACCCCAAAGTGTTCACAGTGGTACAGAGCAACTACATTCATGGTAGGATAATTATGTAACAATGATTAACATTCTTCCAACACCCATGAAGCGCCAAGGTCTGTACTCACTGATTTACACAATAATAGCTAATACTCGCTGTGCATTCTTAGTACTCAGGTCCCGAGTTAATCGTTTTAGATGTGCTATCTCATTGAAACCTCACAAAAACCCAGTTGCATGGATGCTATTATTATTCTCATTGTACTGGTGAAGAAAGTGAGGCTCAGAAATCATCCAAGATCACGCAGCTTAGCTGTGAGCTGGAAATTGAAACTGCATCTGTCCAGTTCTCTCCAGCTCACCAGGCTGGTCATCACCAGCCACGCTTTCTCCTTATTTCTAATTGTTTCTGCTTTGATCTCTTAGGATCTCTGGCTCTCACTCAGCCCCTTCAATAGGCCTGCCCGCTTCTGCTCTAGTCCCCGCCTACTGGGTGTAGCAGTTAGCCCAGAGCCAGTGCAAAAGGTCAGGATCACAACAGGCCCCGTCCCCGTGTGTTGAAGCCGTTCTGATTTGTTCCAGTGCCAGGCTCCGGGAGAAAATGGCATTTGTATTGGCCGATCATCTCGGAAAGGCAGCAAAGGGCGGGGCCCGCCTCTGGCGCTCGCGCGACTTCTTCTGGGAGTTGTAGTGTCAGACGCTTCATTCCCGGGGTAGCGCCGTTCGGACTCCGCGTCCCGGCATTCTCTGCGCGAGCCCTGGAGCACTTCCGCCCTGTTGTGAAGTGGGTGTCTCGGTGGGTGAGTCCGGGTGGCGGGGCGGGGGCAGCTGAGACTCAGGCGCTGGGATTGAGACCCAGGAGATGGTGGTGCCACGGGGGGCTGGGGAAGGTGAGAGGGGAGAAAGAAGCTTTTACGTGGGGATGGAGGGCGAGGGGCGGGCAGAGAATGAAGCGTCCGGAGATGGGAAGTGTCATACAGGGGTCGGGGATGAGGAGCAGATCGAGGACCCTGGGAGTGAGGAGGGTCTTAGAAAGGGCAGCAGGTGAGGAGGCAGAGAGAGGTCTTGGAGGTGGGAGAGCCAGAGAAGGGTCTGGAGACCACAGGGGAAAAGCTAGAGGGTCTGGGGCCCTGGCAGAAGTGAAGCTAAGAGAGCTTGAAACCCGACCTTTAAAATTGTGTTTTCAGTCTATACCTGGCCGCCTAGACAGACGTAGCTAATTGGAGCCCTCTCTAGTGGTTGTGACTCTGGAACCCAGTAGGTAGGTGTGGCTGTTGTGTTCTACCCCAAACCTGCACTTCTGTCCTTATGCACCCTCATCCACTTGCCTACCTC
>NW_007246032.1:246249-248296 GCF_000164805.1 Carlito syrichta
AGAAACCAGTTGGTTTTTCTGAAAGGTGAAGTATTTCAGGGCCCACAGAGGCTAGAGACCTTGAACTTGGGCAGTAATCCTCTGATATCCCTGAGTGAGGGCCGGTTGGCTTCTCAGCTGCACTGACCACCCTAAACTTGCTAGACACCCACATGGTGCTGAGCCCAGCCTGGGGCTTCTGGAGCCCAGAAAGTCTGCAGGACTTGAAATGGCAGTTCCTCTCTGGCTCTTCTGGGGTAGTGTTGTCCTGGGCAACATAGTGAGGGACTGGTAGCTGATGACAGAAAAACTGGGATGCTTCCCAGGAGGTAGCTGACTGACTGCCTGTTCAATAAAAACATGAAGTGCTGTTCACGTCTATCTCCTTTTGAGACTCATAGCAGCAGTAGAAGGAGGAGCCACCCCTCTGTCACTCTGTGTTCTGACCAGGCTATACCACTATGGCTCACAGGAAACCATGCACTACTGTCTCCAGGCTTTTCCATGTGCTGCTTCTGTACAGAAGAGCACCTTTCCCCTGGGGACTCCCAAGTAATTTTATTTTTTAGACACAGGATGTCACTCTGTTGCCTAGGCTGGATTATTGCAGTGGTATGATCATAGGTCACTGCAGCCTTCAACTTTTGGGCTCAAGTGATTCTTTCACCTCTGCCTACTGAGTAGCAAATTGCACCACCACATTCCACTAATTTTTAAATTTTTTGTAGAGGCATGGTCTCACTATGTTGCCCAGGCTGATCTCAAATGCCTCACTTATAGTGATCCTCCTGCCTTGGCCTCCCAAAGCGCTGGGATTGCAGTCATGCACTGGCCTAGGTATTCTTTAAGATGTGGCTCAACCATCAGTTTCCCTGACCTCCCAGCACTGGGGAAAGTGGTTGTCTCTGCGTTTCCACAATTTCCTGCAGCTCCATTTCTCAGAGAATTGATCACAGACCCGGAAGTCTTTCTAGAAGAAACAATCTCCAAAATTGGGTGCACAAGATGATGACACCAGGGTGAGGAAAGAAAATGTTGTAACTTCTATTTCTATTTATTTTTGATCTCATTTTATTCTGAAGTCAGACTGCCTGCTTTTTAGCTGTGTGACTTTGGCATGTACTTAACTTTCACTCTTACGTACCTCTTTAGAGGCCAGGCTCTGGGCACCGGGACCAGGCTTGCTTCATCTCTGTATCCTTAGAGCTCCAGCCCAACTCAGAGAAGGTCTGGATAGACAATGTGGTAGAATGCTTGCAAACCCAATCCTGACAGGCGCTGAACCAGAGAGAACTTGGTTCAAGCTCGTTACTTATTTCTATATGACACGAGGCAGGGCACTTGGCCTCTTGAGTCTTCCTTAGATTTCCTCTTCTGGAAAATGCCAAGCTTTAATTAGACAAAAGCTAAGGGAAACCATAGACTGCTTCCAGGCTGGATTTAAGGTAAGGTGCGCCCTCTTGTGTCCTAATGGTGTCCTTTACTCTGTGCGCAGTGGGATCCCTTTTCCTCTTCAGGGCAGATGATACTGGAATGGACTTCCTTACCTGACCTTGAAAAGCTGCCACTCCAGTTTCTGGTCCTGATACTCCCTCAAATGTCTCCAGCTCCACCCCACCCCATAGTGCCACACTGGTCTATCCTCACCTTCAGCCCTTCCCACTTTCACATATGGTCTCCTCCTTGAGCAGTGTGGGATTTTGGGGGTCACATGCCCAGGGTCTGAAATCTCAGCCCTGGCACTTATTGGCTCTGTGATCTTGAGCAGGTCACTTCATTTCTCTAAGCTTTCTTTCATTCCCTCTTTGTAAATTGGAGCTAGAAATACCATTGTCATAGGGCTATTGTGAGACCTCAATGAGTGGCTATAGGTTGCTATTACATTTGCTGGGGAAAATGACATGAACAATTTTACATATCAGTAAGTTGGAACATGTTTCACAGAGAAGAAATTTGAACTTGGTCATTAAAACTCAGATATAGAATTCCCCTACTTTAACCCTTGCCAACATGTATAGAGCCCTTACCATAAGCTAGTTATTGTCAATTTGCCCTAAGTCTCATAACC
>NW_007246032.1:248316-272820 GCF_000164805.1 Carlito syrichta
CGGGGGCAGCTGAGACTCAGGCGCTGGGATTGAGACCCAGGGAGATGGTGGTGCACGGGGGGCTGGGGAAGTGAGAGGGGAGAAAGAAGCTTTACGTGGGGATGGAGGGCGAGGGGCGGGCAGAGAATGAAGCGTCCGGAGATGGGAAGTGTCATACAGGGGTCGGGGATGAGGAGCAGATCGAGGACCCTGGGAGTGAGGAGGGTCTTAGAAAGGGCAGCAGGTGAGGAGGCAGAGAGAGGTCTTGGAGGTGGGAGAGCCAGAGAAGGGTCTGGAGACCACAGGGGAAAAGCTAGAGGGTCTGGGGCCCTGGCAGAAGTGAAGCTAAGAGAGCTTGAAACCCGACCTTTAAAATTGTGTTTTCAGTCTATACCTGGCCGCCTAGACAGACGTAGCTAATTGGAGCCCTCTCTAGTGGTTGTGACTCTGGAACCCAGTAGGTAGGTGTGGCTGTTGTGTTCTACCCCAAACCTGCACTTCTGTCCTTATGCACCCTCATCCACTTGCCTACCTCCCTACTTTACCCTGTGATTCCCCTCGGATAATTCCACATTCAAGAATCTTCAACTCTTTTCTTTAATATCTTTGATCTGTTCCTTTCTTGGCAGGATTTTTGCAGAAGTCTCCACTTTTTAACTTCACCAACATGAACAAACACTGCAGTTGGTGTGTTCTGTTGAGCCCACTAACCTGCTTAAAAACGTTCATTGGTTACCATTGCCTGAAGAATTCAGTCCAAACACCTTAACCTGACAGTCAAGACCCTTTATAAACTAATTTTATGTACCCACCTACCTGGGTTGTTCAGGTTTCCCTGTTTCCTAGAAGGCCATCATTTGCTTTTTTATAAATATATATGCTGCTTTCACTGCTTAGAATATTCCTCTCCCTGTTCCCCATTCTCTGCTAACAGAACCACTCTTTCTTCAAGAACCTATTCAACTCTTACTTTGTTAAATTCCCTTAAACTGATTAAGTCGCCCCCCAAGCCCCAGCTCCCATAACTTCTCTTATGGTATTTGCCACATTCAATCATAATTGTGATTTTTTGTTTCTTCCTCTAGACTGTGAGCATCTCCAGGACAGCATCAGTGTCTCAGTCACCTCCATTTCCCCATTGCCCTGTTTAGAGCAGTAAACGCTTGATGTAAATTAAATTAGTAAATACTTGATGAATGTGTGAATAAAGACCATCCAGGGTAAGCTTTGCTGTACCAGGCTTGAAGACTGCCATTTCTGGTGGATTTCCAGGGGTGGGAGCTTTAGTCTTCTGCTGCCTGTCTGGGCTATCTGCTGGAAGCTGAGGCTGATTCATTGCCAATGGGAGTTTAAACCAGGGGTGGCAAATACATGAAATGTGTGCTGCCCCTGCCCCTGTCAGTGTCTCTGGCAGTCATGGACATTTGTTCATAGCACATAGTCACATGGTACTCAGAGCCCTCAACACAGCTACTCTAGGAAGCCACTTCCAGTTGATCGAAATTTGTTCCTTAAATGAAACCCGTTTGCTCTCTTTGGTTTAAGCACTTAAGTGTGAAGTCAGCCTGCTTTAAGCCATAGTTTGGACCATCAGCCATGTGGGCCTGACAGCCTTTGGGAGGTTCCAGTTTTTTGCCTTTGGAGTTCACAGACCAGTCTTGGCATTTCCCATGGAACTGAAGAACATCTTCTCTTCCCATCCTGCTATTAACTGAGTGGGCTTCTCATGTCCAGAATCCTACTACCCCAGGAGCCAACCTCTCAATTTTCCTGAGTAAAAGAATCCTCATTTTGATGACAGGTAGCACCTACCATGGCTTGGGTAATTGTACCCTTTTTAGGTCTTCCTGGATATTGGCAGGCACCTTTGAGACCTTTCAACTGACAGGTGGCAAAGTGACAGCCCATGCTGAGTGAAGTCCACCATCATGCTTCTTTAATCCTCGTGGTGTGTGAAACAGTTTTGAGTTCGTTGTCAACATTTAAGAATCCAGAGTTCTAGTTTCCTTTTGGAAAACTTGAAAGACCTGGAATACTCTGGAATTCTCCTGGGATTCCATAGTTAGCCACAGTCCCCACCTAGTCACTTCCCTCATTGACTCATGACATTGCTGGCCCCCTGTGACCATTTAAACTTGTAGTCATTGATTCTCGCTCCCCCCCCCCCCTTACTCTATTGCCATCATACCAATTGTGGAACCTGGGGAAACTATTTGGGTGGGTCAGACTAAGCTGCAGCCTAGATAATCAGCACAGGGGCTACATGACCTGTCCAAAGTCATACAGCTGATAAATGGCAGAGGTGGAGCTAGAACTCCATTCTGCTCACTCCTGCTTTGCTGTTCTTTCTACTCTCTCATACCATCTTCTTGGGAGTTTGGATGACTAGTAGACATAGAAGAGGCTATGGGAGGTGGTTAAGAAAAATGATTGGGGAAAATGAACCAGGTCTTAGATTCTAACTCCACCACTTTCTGGTTGTATAACATTAAGTGAATCTTCATAGAAGCTTAGTTTCCCTGTATGTAATTGAGGATATAGTGGAGCCATACCTTATGAAATAATCACACTCTGAAATCAGCACAGAGGGTGGACATCACATTTAGCCAAAAATCACAATCAGCTTGAAAATCCTTTGGTGGGGAGCCATTTCAGAAATCAACACACTGCCTTTCAGTAAGCTAATCCGTGCAGCCAGGTTTTCTTTCTTGAACATTAGATGAAAGAGTTAGTTAGCCTGTGTTAGGGACTGTGCTGTATGGAAGATGCTTCACTCACACTCAGTGGATAGAGAGGCTCGAGGGAACTAAGACCAACCTGGGCAATAGCAAAGTCATGGATGTCATCACCACCTGCTGACTCTGGAACAGACGCATAGTGAATTGCACTGGCTGCACTGTTTAATTATGCTCTTTCTGGTCTTTGTAGTGGAAGTTAGACTTTGGTGAGGTGCTGCTCGACACTAATGTTACGCCACTTGTTTACCTCGAAGGTTCTATGAGATTATGAATGTAGAGCATATAGCACTGTGCCTGGCACCTCGTGGGCACTCAATAAATGGGCACTGTAAGAACTTGCTGAGCCTAGTGTGGCCCAAATGTTCCTGGTGGTCTCAATACCGAGGAGTACCCTGTCCATTTTCCCTTGGTCGCTTCTGTATGAAGTCACCCTGCTACTAACTGATTGTGTTGACCTCTCTCTCCCAATGACAGGCTGCTATTCATCTTTCAGTCTAAGAAAGAAGTGGAACAGGTTGTGGTGATACATGGTCCCTGGGGCTTTCTGATTTCTCTTTGAAACTAACCATTGGGATTTTTCACATCTTTCCGGAAGAAAATACCTGTTTCCTGAGACTTTGGGCCTTGGGCCTGGTGGTACTGCTAGTTTTATTGGAGTGTTCCCTTTATGCAGGAGCACAAATGTCTTTGCTTGCTTACTGACTATATATATATATTTTTTGAGTTGGAGTCTCACTCTTTCACCCAGGCTGGAGGGCAGTGGCACGCTCCCAGCCACCACAGCCTTGACCTGCTGGGCTCAGGCGATCCTTCCCCCAAGACCTTCCAAGTAGCTGGAACTACAGGCATGTGCCACCATGCCCGGCTAATTTTTTTTGATTTCTTGTAGAGATGAGGTCTTGCCAAGTTTCCCAGGCTGGTCTCAAACCTGCGAACTCAGGCAGTCCTTTCACCTTGGCCTCCCAAATTGCTGAGATTATAGGCGTGAGCTACCACACCTAGCACTGACTATATCTTACTAGACTGTAATTTTTATGAAGGTAGGGACTGTCTGTCCCTGCTGCTGTTGGGTCTGTAGCTCCCAGACCAGTGTGGGTTCCAGAACAGTACCTATATATTAGGTACTCTATAAATGGTTGGTGAATTAGTCCCTGTGTGAGAAAGTGACAGAGATATATTTGGACTAGTGTAGCAGTAAAGCTATGGTTAAAAAAATAAATTTTCTGAAAGATTAATTCTTTAGCATAAAATCAATTATGGATCATCCATGTCCCATTAGGCTTTTGATGTACTATAGTTACCATTTTAATAAAAGGCAGTACAACTTTTTTTTTTTTTTTTTTTGAGTTGGAGTCTCACTCTGTCACCCAGACTGGAGTGCAGTGGCCGCTCCCAGCCACTGCAGCCTCGACCTAGTGGGCTCCGGCGATCCTTCCGCCTCAGCCTTCCGAGTAGCCAGAACTACAGGCATGCGCTACCACGCCCGGCTGATTTTTTGATTTATTGTAGAGATGAGGTCTCGCTGCCCAGGCGGGTCTCGAACCTGTGAGCTCAGGCAATCCACTCACCTCAGCCTCCCAAAGGCGTGGGATTACAGGCTGAGCCACCAAGCCCTGCTGCAGTACAACTTTTAATGGCCCTTTTACTTATCAGATACCGGGTTGGGCAGTATGGATACAGAAATGAGTAAGATACAGCACTGGCCCTGGTAATACTGTCTAAAGGATCCTTCAGATGTAAGAACAGGTAACTACAATAGTGTAGGATAACACCTATGTTAGAGGTAGGTAAGTACCAACTGCGTTGGAAATACAAGATTGGGGTGACAGTTCTTGGAGGGAGCATTGTGGCAGGACATGACAAGAGCATGTTAGGGAACTTATCAAAGGAGACGTGTTTGAGCAGAGCAGAAAGTTGCCAGGTAGCTATGAGTTGTGCTCTCAGTTACTTCCTAAGTATATGGAGGACTTTAGGGAAAGTCTTTATTTTTCATTACTCTTGCCTTGTTTTCTTTCAGTCCAGTCAGATTATCTAAAATGCAAAATATCATTCTTCTTCCATTCTCAATGCTGTGTCATTACCACTTGGAAGCAGTCAATAGTTTCCTTTGAGTGGTCTTTTTTTTTTAATGTCATCTAGACTTGTTGGGAATGACACAAAGAGCTCATTTTCAGTTGTCAGAGAGGCCGTCATCTTCCTGGGGGACACACATACATACACATATCCATGTAATACAATGTAGAAAATGATAAATGTCACAGAGAGATGGAAATAAAGAGGAGAAAGGAATTCTTTCTGGCATTAGCAGGAAGTTCATTTATTCTTTTCTTTCATCTAATTTGCACAGAGGGGGGATAATTGTAATCCTTGTTTCATGACATGCCATCATCATTAATTGATCATTCATGACTTTACTGTTTATTGAATGCTTCCTCCGTGTGCTGAGCACTGTGCTAGGTCCCTCAGGAAGCTAATGATCTAGCAGGTAAGATAGTTACAATGAAGGATGATAGGCTTATGGTAGAGAAAATATAAGTAGCTGAGAACAAATCTTATTTCAGGGCACAGGGAAGGCCACGTGGAAAAAGTGCAATACACCAGGGGACCCAAAAAACCCCAGCATTTATTTTTAAAATTGTGTGTTTATTCTTATGTGTTTAGACTTCAGTCACCTCAGAGTACTCTCTGATGCAATATGCCTATTGAGATGCTTTTTTGATGGCTCAGAACAATTTTTGACCTTGTCAATTTTGATGCCTTTTAATGCTTCTGCTGTTTGTTTCACCTCTTCCACATTTGGCAAAATGTTTCTCTTTGAGGACTTTTCCTTTTTAAATTAAATTTTTTATTTTAAAGATGTAGGGTACAATTCAGGATTAGGGATGCAAGTGGCTATCGTACAGGTAAAGTTTGGGCCTCTTTTTGGTCCCCACTTTGCCTGATTTGTGATCAGGTACCCTTATTGATGTTATGTGCCCCCCATCCTTTCCCTGGCAGTTTCTGGCTACTGCCAATCCCTTTCTTATAGTATTATGGTAAATGTTCAGAATCTGCTTATGAGTGAGAAGATGTGGTACTCAATTCTTTGTTTCTGTGTTAGATCACTGAGTATTATAGATTCTAAATCCATCAAAGTTGCTGTGAAATCCATACGTTCTTTATGGTTGCATAATATTCATCCAGAGAAACAAAAAAAAAGTTGCCCAGGGCAAGACTGGGTGAATAGGGAGGGTGGGGCATAGGAGTCATGCTGTTTTTTGGTTAAAACTGCTGAACACTCAGTGTGTTTTTGTGGTCAGGTGTGCTGGTATGTCACCCATCATGAAATGAGCAAATGCATTGACTGAATCGCCAAAAAAATTCACTGAAGCTGAATGCAGCCTCTCACAACAAAGATATCTGGTACACTGATGCCAATAGTTTCCTAGAACAATTACCTACTATAATTGGTAACAATTCCTCCAAAAGAATTCTGTTTTTTGGGGGGGAGGGGACATCCTCCATTGTAAACTGAGTTCTAGATAGGTGAAGAAAGGGAGGAGAACATTCCCAAAGGAGACCACAGCATGGGGGAAGGTTCAGAGGGCAGCACGCTTTAGGATCTGCAACCTGTGCTGCTGTAAGACAATGACTAGTGGAACATGGTAAAGAGATGAGGTTGGAGACTTGGGCAAGGTTTGTGCTTTATCCTGAGGGAAATGGAGATCACTGAAGGATGTTTAGCAAGGAAGTGATATAGTTAGTTTTTGATCTAGTTTGGTGCACACTAGATAAAGAATTAATGACCTTCCTGCTCATTCCAGAAGAATCCTTCCTCTTTATTTTCACCAGAGCCTGAAAAATCCTTGTGTAAAGAGTGGAGCAGGGGTTGGGTGAGGGGAGTAGAGGCAGGGATGTGTGATAGGAGGCTGATCAAGTGAGGCACATGATGATTCTTTGGACTGAAGTAGTGACATTGGAGATGGAGATGCCACGTGGACACAGCATGATGATGAATTGGATATGAGAGATTTTGGAGAGATGATGACCAGCTTTCTGGTGTGAGCTTCACAGAATGGGTAGCTTCAGGATGTGAAAAGTTTTGTAGGAGAAAGTGATGAATTCAGTTTTGACCCATTGAGTATGAGGTGCCTAGGGACAGTCAAGTGGGAATGTCATGAAAGGGTTTGAATTTTGGGGTCTGGAGTAGAGTTTTGGGAGTCATGTTTAGAGATGCTGAACAGTGCCAAATGAGTGGGATAACCAAGGGGAAGTGTAGAGTAAGAGAGGATTTGCAAGGAGAGCAACCTTAGAGGAATGCCACCCAAGCTTTAAGCTTCAGGAAGAAAGGTCTTCTTGAGGGGGTGACATTGGGAACCCAACTTGAGGGAAGGTTTTAGACTATAGACACATGTAGGAGTGGGGAAGGCTGCCCTGGGGTCAGATCATGGAGGTCAGAGATGCCAGGCTAAGGCGCTTAGGCATGTTCCAGAGGATTGAATTCTGTGTGTTTGCTGCTGGCTTTGGTACCACATTGTAATCTCACTTCCTGCCTGTGGGAAAGGGGCATAGGGGCATCTCTTAGCATCCCTGCTCCATGAAAAGGTGGGGGAAGGTATGGGGGAAGTGAGAAAAGGGAGGTTTCTGGGTCCTGTTGTTCACTCTCTGCCCTTTGTCTTTCTGCCTTCAGAGCCTTGGGGAGCATCCCCTCTTCTGGAGGATACATCCTAGGTGCAGGAAGACGTTGGACGAGGATAGCCCAGCTGAAGTGAGGCATCTGGGCTAGACCATGGCTGTGGCCCTGGAATCTCAGGCCCAGGCCTCTCTCCCAGCAGAGCCTGAAGAACTACTGATTGTGAAACTGGAGGAGGACTCATGGGGATCAGAATCCAAACCCCAGGAGAAGAAATGTGACCCTGTCCATGGCCCTGAGGCCTCTCGCCTGCGCTTCCGGCAGTTCCAGTACAGGGAGGCAGCTGGACCCCACGAGGCCTTCAGCCAGCTCTGGGCTCTCTGCTGTCGTTGGCTGAGGCCAGAGGTCCGCCTCAAAGAGCAGATCCTAGAGGTGCTGGTGCTGGAGCAGTTCCTGACCATCTTACCCAGGGAGGTCCGGGCATGGGTGCAGGCACACCGCCCTGAGAATGGTGAAGAGGCAGTGGCCCTGGTGGAGGATTGGCATCGAGAGGTCCAGGCTGCAGGACAGCAGGTGAGGCAGATGGCCTGTCCTCCAAGGAGTGGATCCGGCTAGGCAGTGGGGCTGTGACTAGCTTAATAATGGGCAAAATCACAGTAATATTAGCAACAATAATTATTGAGCAATGGACATTTATTGACCATGGCTCTATACCAGGCACTGTTCTAAGTGCTTTACATGCACTAACTCAATCTTGTCAACAATTTAATGAGATGATTCTGTTATCCTGATTTTACTAATGAGGAAACAGAGGCAGAGACAAGAATAGGTAATTTGCTCAAGGACACATAGCTACTAGATGATAGAGCCAGGATTTGAACTCGGGCATTCTGACTCTGAAGCCTTAATGCCTAACTACTGCTCCAAGCTGCCTCCCAGTATCAAAACCACAGTATGGTTAATTTGTATTGTGTTTTATACCAAATAAAACCATTTTACATATGTGATCTCTTTGGATGCTTATAGCAGTAGTATAGGTAGACAGAAACAATATTATGGTCGCTATTTTATAGATGAAACTAAGGCCTAAAAGTCATGTGGCCCACAAAGGCCACTCAGTAAGTGAACCAGAACCTAAACCCAGATCCTTAGGTTCCAGGGTTCTTTCCACTATGTGACAGACACCTCATCTGCAACCATGGGAATTAAAATACTTCTGAGCCTTGAGGCTCAAATGAGATATTAACTGACAATTTGTGAGCACTCACTGTATCACTCTTCTAGACTTTATATATATATTCCTCATCTAATCAACCCAGCAGTCCAATAGGCAGGTACTATCATCAGTGCCATTTTTCTTTTTTTTTTTCTTTTTTTGAGTTGGAGTCTCACTGTCACCCAGACTGGAGTGCAGCTCCCAGCCACTGCTGCCTCGACCTGCTGGGCTCTGGTGATCCTTCCGCCTCAGCCTTCCAAGTAGCTGGAACTACAGGCGCATGCTACTACGCCCGGCTAATTTTTTTGATTTATTGTAGAGATGAGATCTCACCTGGCCAGGTGGGTCTCGAACCCGGGGGCTCAGGCAATCCACTCACCTCAGCCTCCCAAAGGTGCGGGATTACAGGCTGAGCCACCGAGCCCGGCCAGTGCCATTTTTCAAATGAGTAAACAGAGACAGAGAGGTAAGTAACTTGTCTAAATTTATATAACTAAGTGATAGAGCTGAGGTAAGGGAAGTGAAAGTACCATGGATTTAACATTCACAATTGCAATAATTTGCAAATGACTCTGAAGGCCTAGGATATAACATATCATTTTGCTATTATACAAAGTTCTGTTTCAAAGCTGCTATATGTAGAATAGATTCTTTAGCTGGCTGTAGGTTAAGCCAGCCATCCAGAACCTTCATGTATATATAACTGTTGTTCTGCACTTGTTGTAGTCCATAACTCTTGTGATATTATACTTACCCACATTTTGTTGAGGGAAATTATAGGCTTGGGAACATATCCCTTGCAAATGGGCAGGGGTTTTCTGTACAGAAAGTACAGAGAGTGCCCATCTATTCTCCTCCCTAGGCCTCCTCCACTTCAATATCTCTACACCAGAGGTTATATTTATTATCACTGATGAACCTACATTGACACATTATTCTCACCCAAAGTCCATAGTTTACATTAGGGCTCACTCTTAGTGTTGTACATTATGTGGGTTGTGACGAATGAATACTGACATCTATTCATCATTATACCACGTGACACATAGAGTAGTTTCACTGTTCTATTATTTATTTATTTATTTTTACAGGGTGTTTTAAAAAATTTTTTTTAATTTTAAAATTGTGGGGTACAATTTAGGGTTAGGTATACAAATATTCATTGTGCAGGTACCCTTGTTGATGAGGTGTACCACCCCTTCCCCAAGCAGTTTCCCACTACTGCCAATCCCACCTCCCCGCCCCCCCACATCTCCACAGTTTCCCACTACTGTCATTCCTTTTCTTATGGTATTACAATAGTTGTTCAAGGTCCACTTATGAGTGAGAACATTTGATACCCAGTTCTTTGTTTCTATGAAAGATAGAAACAAAGTATTATAGACTCTGAGTCCATCCAGGTTGCTGCAAATGTCATGATTTTGTTCTTATTTATGGCTGTGTAATATTCCATTGTGTATATATACCACATTTAAAAAATCCAGTCCTCTTTTGATGGGCGGCACAGTTGGTTCCATGTTCTTGCTATTGTGAGCAATGCTGTGATAAACATACGTGTGCAGATATCTTTTCTTTTTTTTTTGAGTTGGAGTCTCACCCTGTCGCCCAGACTGGAGTGCAGTGGCTGCTCCCGGCCACTGCAACCTCGATCTGCTGGGCTCCGGCGATCCTTCTGCCTCAGCCTTTCAAGTAGCTGGAACTACAGGTGCGCCCTACCACGCCTGGCTAATTTTTTGATTTATTGTAGAGATGAGGTCTCGCCAAGTTGCCTAGGCAGGTCTCAAACCCACAGGCTCAGGCAATCCACTCACCTCAGCCTCCCAAAGCATGGGATTACAGGCTGAGCCACCAAGCCCGGCTCTGGTATCTTTTTTATAGAGTGGTTTGAGTTCTTCCAGGTATATTCCCAGTAGGAAGATTGCGGGATCATATGGAAGGTTGATTTTTAGAACTTTTAGGAATTACCATACTTTTCCACAGAGGCTGTACTAGTTTACACTCCCACCAACAGTGTAGAAGTGTTCCCTTTTCACCACATCCTCTCAAAACACCAAGTGCCCATGCCATAAGAGATAAGGTAGACAAGTGGGACCTTATCAAACCGACAAGCTTCTGCAAAGTGAAAGAAACCATCAAGAAAGCAGGGAGACTGGGGAAAAAATATTTGCCAGTTCTATGTTTGACAAAATCCTCTGGGATCTACAAGGAACTCAAGTGTGCTGAAAAGAAAAAAACAAACAGCCCCATTGCAAAGTGGGCAAAAGATATGAATAGATAGTTCTCAAAAGAAGGCATACGAGCAGCCAACAGGTACATGAAAAAATGTTCAGCCTCACTAGTCATCAAAGAAATGCAAATTAAAACTACACTGAGATGCCACCTAATTCCGGTCAGAATGACCATCATCGATAACTCAAAAAATAACAGATGCTGGAGTTTTACTGTTCTAAAAGTCTGCTGTGTTCTACCTATTCGTCCCTCCTTTTCCCTAACGCCTGGCAACCCCTGATCTTTTTTATGTCTCCATAGTTTTCCTTTTCCCAGAATTTAATATAGATGAAACCATACAGTATGTAGCCCTTTCAGACTGACTTCTTTTATAGTCATATGTATTTAAATTTCCTCTCTGTCTTTTCGTGGCTTTGTAGCTTATTTCTTTTTAGAGCTGAATAATAGTCCATTGTCTGAATGTGCCATAGTTATACACTCACCTACTACTGAAGGACATCTTGGTTGTGTCTAAGTTTTGGCAGATATATATAAAGCTGCTGTAATGTTCATGTGTCTGTACCATTTTGCATTTCCACCAGCAACGAATGGGAGTTTCTATTGCTCTATATCCTTGCCAGCATTTGATGATGTCGGTGTTTTAGATTTTGACCATTCTAATAGGTACATAGTGGAATTTATTTAAAAATAAAACTGCAGCTCCCTAAGGACATAAGATGCTAAGCATCTTTTCATATATTTACTTGCCATCTGTTTATTTTTTTGTTGAGGTGTCTGTTCAAGTCTTTTGCCCATTTAAAAAAATTAGGTTTTTTATTTTCCTGGTGTTGAGTTTTAAGAGTTGTTTCTATATATTTGATAATAGTTTGTTAAATGTGTCTTTTGCAAATATTTTCTTCTATTCTGTGGCCTGTCTTTTCATTCTTTGACAGTACCTTTCATAGAGCAAAGGTTTTAAATTTTAATGATGTCCAACTTATCAATTATTTCATTTATTAATTGTGCCTTTGGGTTTATATCTAAAAAGTAATTGCCATTCTTAAGGGTGTCTTGGTTTTCTCTATATTATCTCTAGATGTTTTATGATCTTGCATTTTGCATTAGAATCTATGAATCATTTTGAGTTAATTTTTGTGAAGGGTATAGGGTCATTGTTTAGATTCTTTCTTTCTTTTTTTTTACATGTGGATATCCAGTTTCAGCACAAAATAACTTACTCGGATTTTGATTGGGACTGCATTGAATCTATAGATCAAATTGGGAAGAACTAGCATTTTAACAATAGTGAGTCTTCCTATCCAATGAACATGGAAGATCTCTTCATTTACTTAGTTCTCTGATATCTTTGATCAGAGTTTAGTGGTTTTTCCCATGTAGCTCTTGTACATATTTTGTTAGATTTTTGTCTTAGTATTTCAATTTTTTTGGATGAGAATGTAAATGGTATTGTGCTTCTAGTTTCAAATTCTACTTGTTCACTGCTGGTATATTGGAAAGCAGTAAACTTTTGTGTATTAATCTTGTATCCTGCAACTTTGCCATAATCCATTATTAACTCCTAGAGTTTTTTTGTTAATTCTTTTAGATTTTCTCCATAGACAGTTATGTCATCTATGAACAAAGAGTTTTATTTCTTCCTTCCTGATCTGTGCACCTTTTATTTTCTTTTCTTATCTTATTACATTAGCCTGGACTTCTAGTATGCTGTTGAGAAGGAATAGTGAGAAGGGACATCTTTGCCATATTTCTGATCTTAGTTTGAAAGGTTTTTTTCTCACCATTAAGTAGGATGTTAGCTGTAGGTTTTTTATAGGTAGTCTTTATGAAGTTGAGGAAGTTTTCCTCTATTCCTAGTTTTTTGAGAATTTTTGTCATGAATTACTGTTGAATTTTGTCAAAAGCTTTTTCTGTATCTGTTGATATCACATATAGATCATGTGAGATATTTCTTTTTAGCCTGTTGATGTGGTGGATTATGTTCATTGATTTTCAGATGTTGAACCAGACTTGTATACCTGGGATAAATCCCACTTGGTTTTGGTATATAATTTTTATTATTTTTTTTAAAGCAGGATTTATTGAGAGGACAGAAAAGCTCCCACAGTGGGAAGGGACCCTGGGGGGTTACCTGGTATATGATTCTTTTTGTACATTGTTAGATTTGATTTGTTGATTTTTTTGAGGATTTGTATGTTTATAAGGGATATTGATCTGTAGTTTTCTTTTATTTGGTAATGTCTTTGGTTTTGGTGTTAGGGTAATGCTGGCCTCATAGAATGAGTAAGGAAATATTCCCTCTGCTTTTATATTCTTGAGGACACTATAGAGAATTGGTATAATTTCTTCCTTAAATGTTTGGTAGCATTCACCAGTGAACCTGTTTGAGCCTGGCGCTTTCTATTTTGGAAGGTTACTAAATTATTGATTCAATTTTTTAATACATATAGGCCTATTTAGAGTGTTTGTTTCTTCTTGTGTAAGTTTCAGCAGATTGTAACCTTTTCATTTAGGTTATCAAATGTGTGTTGGTTTCTAGCTTAATTCCATTATGGTCTAAAAGTGGACAGACACGGCATGATTTCTATTCTTTTAATTAAGGTATGTTTTATGGCTCAGAATATAGTCTGTCTTGGTGAATGAAGTTTCCATATGTGAGCTTGGGAAGAATATATATTCTGCTCTTGTTGGATGAAGTACTTTATAGATGCCAATTATGTCTAGTTGATTGTTGGTGCTATTGAGTTCAGCTGTGTTCTTACTGATTTTCTGTCTGGTAGATCTGCCCATTTCTGATAGAAGGGTGTTAAAATCTTCAACTATAATAGTGGAATAACCTAGTTCTTTTTACAGTTAGGTCAGTTTTTACCTCACATGTTTTTATATTCTTTGTTGTCTGATGCATTAAGATTGCAATATGAGTGTAATCCTTATATATGTTAAGGATTGTTGTCTCTTCTTGGAGTAATACCCTGGATCACTGTGTAATGCCCCTCTTTATCCATGGTAACTTTCCTTGTTCTGAAGTCTGCTGTGTCTGAAATTAATATAGCTACTCCTACTTTCTTTTGATTAGTATTAGCTTGCTACTTTTGTTTTATTTTTGAGTTAGAATGCCTCGTTATTTATCTATCGTCTGTTTTAAGATGAGGTGTACTTTCTAAATAGCACATATTTTTATTTCATTTTAAAACTCCATCTGTAATTCTTTGTCCCTCCTTTTTATAATTTTATTTTGAAGATATCTTTACCTTTCAGCAGATATTTAGAGCAATTAGATTTAGTTATAGTTATATATTTTTTTCTGTTTTTATGCCTCTTTTTGCCTTTTTTATGTACAACTTGTAAACTTTTATCTTTTTTATAACCTAGTAGTGGGAAACTATGGGCGGGGGAGGGAGATGGGATTAACGGTAGTAAATATCTGTCTGGGGACGGGAAAACACCTCTTATCAACAAGGGTGCCTGAACAAAACATATTTGTATACCTAACCCTTAACTGTACCCTACAATATCATAATAAAAACTATTGATTATAAAAAAATTAAAAAGTAAACAACCTATTTTTGGTGATTATGGATTATTTTTAAATGTCACAAAAATTTGGCATAATTTATCTCTTTATGAATCAAAAATGTTTTAACAATGGCAGCCTTGGATTGAAACACTTGGATAGCTGCCCTTGAACAGACAATACTCATTTGGTGGTGTAAAATGCTGGTCTGTTTATTGAAGTCAGTCTGATGGTTTTCTCATCATAGTTGATGCCACCTTTGGATCTTTTTTTATTTTTTTAAATCAGAGTCTCACTCTGTCACCCAGGCTAGAGTGCAGTGGCATGCTCATGACCACTGCATCCTCGAACAGCTGGGCTCAGGCAATCCTTCCACCTAGTCCTCCAAGTAGCTGGAACCACAGGTGTGCGGCACCATGCCCAGCTAATTTCTTAAAATTTATTGTAGAGATGAGGTCTTGCCAAGTTGCTTAGACTGGTCTCGAACCCATGGGCTCAGGCAATCTTCTCCCCTTGGCCTTCCAAAGTGCTAGGATTATAGGTGTGAGTCATCATGCTCTGCTGACCTTTGGATCTTAAAAGAGCCTGTTAACCTCTGGACCACAGTTGTACACAAAATAACAGTTTCTGACCTACAGAGGGAGTCTTATTGAATTGATGATTGGGAATTTTGGCCATCTATGTGTAGGAACTGCAATTCCGTGCAGAAGAGACCAGGTCCTTAAAGGCAGTGCAAGAATCTCAGAGCTTCCAACTGGAACCAGTGGATCCCTGGCCTGAGAGAGAATCCCAAAAGCAGTGGGTGAAGAATACATTCCCTGACCTTCCCAATCATCTAAATGCCAATATGGCACCACAGCCTTTGAAACAGAGTGGTGAGTACCAAGAATCTGGGAACATCAGGGAATGAAACCCTTCTCCCTCGGGAGAGAGGGTTGGGAGGTAAGAAAGGGTGCATGGGGAGGAGGGATGTGCAGAATTGAAGGAAAGGAATAGAATAGTATCTGATGGTTTCACTGAGAAGTAGGGTAAGTAAGCATCGTCAAAGAGTCTGAAGCTCCTATCCACGCCGCATGCCCCACTGTTGCTTGAGTCCTGTAGCAGGTACAGGCTGGGACTGGGGTGGGTACTGATCACAGGAGGCCGGGGCCAGCACCTCCCACATGGCACATGACTACACACTCTAGAAAGGAAGTAAAAGGAGAAGTCTGCATTGGCCACAGAGACAGTCCCGGTATGATCTAAGTATGACTTTTGGAAAGCTGGATTTTAGAGGGATGTGTTTTTTTGGGAACCAGAGCTTGGGTTTCAGAGCCTTTTTTTTCCCCTCAGCTGTTCTCACTCCCCGAGTTCCTACTCTCCCAAAGATGGAGAGCGCTGGAGATTGGGAGGTGACAGCTGAGTCCCAGGTAAGCCTCTACTTGTTCTTCCTTTCCTGTTGTTACTGCTCCCCTGTTTTTGCCTCCAGTGCTCCTTTTCTCTCCATGGCCTCCTGTCAGCACACTAAGGTCCAAGGTATTAGGCTTTGCCTTGTGTCCCTCAGTGTGCTGGGCTTCTCTTGATCACACTGCTCCTTTTGATGCTAGCTTCACACGTGGTATAGCTGTATTCCCATTTCCTGGGACCTGGTAGGGTTTACAGGCTATTTCAAGGGTCAGTGACATTTGAGGTCCTTCTTCTTGGCATCTTACAGGAAGCCCTGGGCCCTGGCAAACATGCTGACACAGAGTTCTGCAGGGACCCTCCAGGAGATGACTGTGGGAACAGTGTGTATCTCGGTAAGGAAACATGCCCTCTGAAGGTGATATTGTTATTGTTTGGGTACACTTAGTTCCCAAACAGAGTTTCACCACTCCTTTAGGAATCATGACTCTGCAGTCTCTGGAATTTCAGGGTTAGAAAGAAGACTTGCTGTTTGCAGCCAGCAGTGTGATGATAGGGGTGGAGTCAGCCTGGGGAGGATGGCTGGATGACTTCTGAGAACCTGCTATCTTGGGGCCTTTCTCTTCCTCACCCCCAGTACATTCACCCCAGTCCAGAGGCTGGCTCTGTCTGCTGTCCCAGAAGTCAATCTTTCGAGTACTCAATGAAACAGGTCTCAGGGGCAGATTCAAGTGAACTAAGCCCATGAGACCAATGTACTAAAGTCAATGAGAAATAAATATCACAGAGCCCCAAATTCTTGAAGCCCATGTGACCAGCACAGACTCCTTTCTCTGTGGGCCCACCTGTGTGGGAAGCCACATAATTATCAGACTTTTCCCTGTGGAACCTGAGCTCACCATGAGGGGAGTTAGACACTCAAATGGGGTAAGGTAGAAGAGACTATGATAGGTGTGACTTAGGGTGAGGGTAGATACTAAAACTTGCTAACTACTTGCTTGACAGTGGAACCTTTTTTGACACATGATATCTAGAGGAAATAATGTTCAAGGGAGCAGACTTTGGGAAGTGCTGACCTAGATTATCCTTACGCCTCTTTTAGCTCTAAACTCTTTCATCTAGTCTTCTTCAAATATTTATTTTAATTAAAGCCTTCCTATTTTGTTAGGTCTGGGAGCTGTTGGGACAGCAGTCCTTTAAACATAGCAGACTGTTTTAAAAATAAGGAAATTAATTTTCTTACATTATGGAAGTCCAGAGAGGACATGCTTCAACCACAGTACAGATTAGCTCCATAATTTTCTAATGGACCTTTGTTCTTTCTTTCTCTCTGCTGTGCTCAGTGTTAGCTTCATACTAAGGCTGTTTTGTCTCATGGTCTCAAGATAGATGACAGTGGCAATGGAGGCCTAACAAGTAGAGACACACACACACACACACACACACACACACACACACACACACACACACGCACACAAACCTTTCCTCCAGCCGTGGAATTTGGTCTCATTGGGTCCATTTAGGTTTGTGCCCATCTGTGGCCCACTGACAATCACTCTTTTATATGATGTTTCGTAATAACAAAACAAATGAATGAGGCAAAGACGTCATCTAACATTTCTGGTATAAGGGTTCTATTACCTCTAGTTCCCTCTCCCCATCCTTACAGATATTTAAAGATATTAACATGGGAATTTCTCATCAGCCTCTTGCAAGGAAAGGATATAAGTTTCAGGAGCATATTGGAAAACACTCTGCTCAACAGGCCATTTCTACTTAGTTATTTCTCTTCTTCTTTTTGTATAGGAGTTCCAGTTCTAAAATCAAGTATCACTTCCCAGAGAGAGCAAGGAACAGAATTTTGGGATCTAAGTCTTATAAATTCTGGGAAAAGGAACACCGCAGATTACAGCGTGGATAATGAGCAAACAAAACCAGCTCAGGCATTGGCTTGGAGGGATTCAAGGGCCTGGGAAGAACAGTACCAATGGGATGTGGAGGACATGAAGGTGTCAGGTGTTCACTGGGGCTATGAGGAGACCAAGACTTTTCTGGCCATTTTGAGTGAGTCTCCTTTCTCTGAAAAGCTCCGGACTTGTCACCAGAACCGCCAGGTATACCGGGCCATTGCAGAGCGTCTAAGGGCAAGGGGCTTCCTGCGAACACTGGAGCAGTGTCGTTATAGGGTCAAAAACCTCCTACGGAATTATCGGAAAGCCAAAAGCAGCCATCCACCAGGGACCTGCCCCTTCTATGAGGAACTGGAGGCCCTGGTGAGGGCTCGGACAGCCATCAGAGCCACAGAAAGCGCAGGAGACACTGTGGCACTCCCCAGGCTTGGGGACAGTGACGCAGAGATGGATGAGCAGGAGGATGGAGGCTGGGAACTTGAGGAAACAGCAGAAGACTGCAGTGGTGCTGGCCTGGTCACTGATGAATCTGCTCAGGGACCCAGGATTGCAGGGGGCCCAACTCTGTTCCAGAGTCGTATTGGTAAGAACACGCGGGTTTGATCAGATTCAGATTCCAGCCCTCTACCAGCCAGGTTGCTGTTCCTTGAGGTCAGGGCACAAATTGCGAGTCTAGATTGATGCTACCAGAGTAAGAAACTATGCTCCTTAGGTCATCCTTAGACTCCTACCCTCTTCTCCCATGACCAAATCTCCTCACACAAGTCTTCTTAGTTACAAAAGCAAACACTTGTAAAGCCAGAAGGGACCTCAAAGAGCAAATCCAATATTTACCAAAGTCTGTCATTGGTAGTATGGAGATGATCATAGGTGTTACATGAATGAACTTTTTATTCTTACACTTATTTATTTCTCTTAATGTGTATGAACACATCAACCTGGGTTTTACAGATAGTAAATTTAGGTACAGAAAGATAATGAGTGAAATATTGAATAGATAGAGCAGGAATCGTGATAACATGGACTTGGACAATCAATGTGTGGGCTACATCTAGTCATTGTAAAGGTGCAAACACTGAAATCCGAGAGAGGCATCTTATCTAAAGACTCACAGAGCTGAGCCTGTGGCTCCTGCCTGCCAGTTTTAAGTGGTTTTCCCTCCTCCATGCTGCCTCCCTGGGCTGTATCACTTACCTGCAGAGAAACTGAGACTAAACGACCTCCTTTTCATTCTTCCATGAAGGAGGAAGGGGTGTCCTTAGTTGGACTCTATTGGAGGAATTCTCATATTCCATATCTTGTTTAAAAGAAAATTTATAAAGTAAATAGAGGATATATATTGAATGGATATAGGGAGAATCTCATGAATCCCAATTATAGGCTTTTCCTGGAACCAAACTGAAGCCAGGGACTGAGGCATTATGATTGACATAATATGGCCACCTAATTCCTCCTCTTTCAACCAAGACTTGAAATGTTAATGGAATCTCTTAGAAGGGATTGGGGGTGGGAAGCTCTGGCTGACTTTCTTAGCTCACCCCTGATAAGCAAGGGGATATTTTCCAGGCACCTGGTTAGTTTCTAAGATGCCTATGCTCTAGGCATTTAGAAGGGCAGATGACCCCAGTCCCTGATGACCTGGGCAAATCTCATTAAGTCTCACACCTCTGAACTCTTCACTCCTGACAGCAGGTGTGCACTGGGGCTACGAGGAGACCAAGGCCTTCCTGGCGATTCTCAGTGAGTCCCCATTCTCTGAAAAGCTTCGCACCTGTCACCAGAACAGCCAGGTGTACCGGGCCATTGCAGAGCGGCTGTGTGCACTGGGCTTCCTGCGGACACTGGAGCAGTGTCGCTACAGATTCAAAAACCTCCTTCGAAGCTACCGGAAAGCTAAGAGCAGCCACCCGCCAGGGACATGCCTCTTCTATGAGGAGCTAGACTCACTGATGAGGGCTCGGTCTGCAGTCATGGCCATGGGGACTGTCAGGGAGGCTTCAGGTCTCCCTCAGTCTGGCCAGAGCAATACCGAGGCTGATGACCAGGAAGCTTGGGATGAGATGGCAGATGAAGATGCCATCAAACCTCCAACTCTATGTCCTAAAGCCCCAGACACGGGTAAGCCTGGAGTAATTGGATGTTCATAAAACCCACAGGCATGTGGAAAGAGTGAGGAAGCCAGGCTCATTATCTTTGTCTCTTAACTAAAAGAATGAGGTTAAATAGGAAAAAGGATTTGTGCTTTCCCCAGATTATCTGTGTCTAGTTTAGTGTAAACCCCCAAATCAGTCAGTCAGTCATTCTGGCTTTTACTAGGATACATCTGGGCATTTGTAGAGTTCAGTCTTGAGTGACACCAGATGTGACACCTCCTGAATGTACTAGAAGGAGGAAGTATTCAATATTGAAGAGTGAGATAGGAGAAGTTGACTGGGGAAACTGGCTGGCTGTGGCTGCTTGGGCTGAGCCCCATGGCTCACTTGCAGGGGGTCATGGGGAGGTTACTTGGGGAGGGTCCATTCTTCAGCTTTGCAGGTCAGAAACACACATCTGCACCAAAACGTGATTGATTGCATGTTAGTCACATTTACAAGATGTGAGATACAAGATACAAATTCATGTTAGCCAGATTCATAAGACATAAGATACACAAACGTATGTGAATATTAATGAATGAAGAAAAACTGCATTTCTGTCTACTTTTTAGGTTTTGAGCTGAGGCATGAGGATGAAGACCAGATTTCAGAGCAGGACATTTTTGAGGATTTACCTGGAACTTTATCAAAATGTACTACAGAGGCTGTTTGCCGACCTCTTGATTGGGGAGAAGACAGTGAAAATGAAAATGAAGGTGAAGGGCAATGGGGAAATCCCCCACAGGAACAGTGGGAAGAAAGTTCTTCTGAAGAGGACTTAGAAAAACTTATTGACCATCAAGGCCTGTACCTTGTGGAGAAGCCCTATAAGTGTGGCACATGTTTGAAAAGCTTCAGTCGGAGCTCCCACTTCATTGCCCACCAGCGGATTCACACAGGTGAGAAGCCCTACAAATGTCTTGAATGTGGAAAAAGCTTTAGTGACTGCTCTAACCTCAATACCCATCCGAGAATTCACACTGGAGAGAAGCCCTACAAATGCCTTGAATATGGGAAAAGCTTTAGCCACCACTCTAATCTCGTCACCCACCAGAAAACCCACATGGGGGAAAAGCCCTATAAATGTAGGGAATGTTGGAAAAACTTCAACCAGAGCTCAAACCTTCTGAAACTTCAGAGAATCCACATGGGTGGAAAACCTGACCAAAGTAGTGAACCTGGGGAAAACTTTGGCCAAAGTCCATTTTTTGGTGCTCACTGGAGGAATTCTTTAGAGGAGACATCTCCTGAAAAGCATCAAAGTATCAGTCAGAACTTGAATTCTCCTGGACCACAGAAACTTTATCAGTGTTCTGAATGTGGAAGAAGCTTCTCTAAGAGCTCTGCCCTCATTAGTCACCAAAGAATCCATACGGGAGAGAAACCTTATGAATGTGCTGAATGTGGGAAAAACTTTAGTAAGAGCTCCACCCTGGCCAATCACCAGCGGACCCACACTGGTGAGAAGCCGTATAAGTGTATGGACTGTGGGAAGTGCTTCAGTGAGCGGTCCAAACTCATCACACACCAGAGGGTGCACACAGGAGAGAAACCCTACAAATGCCTCGAGTGTGGAAAGTTCTTTCGTGACCGTTCTAACCTCATTACTCACCAGAGAATTCACACAGGAGAGAAGCCGTATAAGTGCAGAGAGTGTGGGAAATGCTTTAACCAGAGCTCCAGTCTTATCATTCACCAGAGAATCCACACTGGGGAGAAACCTTACAAGTGCACGGAGTGTGGCAAAGACTTCAACAATAGCTCCCACTTCAGTGCCCACCGCAGAACCCACAAAGGAGGGAAAGCATCATAGGAGACAGCTGCCTCCACCCATGACAAAAGAGATACATGTATATATCTTATATTATAAGATGTATGCTAGAGATAAACTTTCCAATTTTCAAGCTTGGTGTGTACCCAGGGATGTTACCTTGGTATAATCCAGGTAACTTGAAAGTGAATTACAAGTACTAAGGATCCAGATTTGAAGGCACTCTTCTTAAGTGTAATTTGTTTTTCTCCTGTAAAAAACCCACACATAATCCTCAGACTGTCCTTGTATTTGCTGTCATGCAAGAGCTTTGTCAATATTTGAGCCAAACTGTTTAGGGGTTTAGAGTTAAATCAGTGTCCCTGAGCAGTCATCCCAAACTCGCTGTGTTTTCACCATCCATGTGTACACACACCCCATTGGCAGTGCTTCTCATGTGTTCTCTGTCAGGGCCTATCTAACTTCAAGGAAGAAGTTTGAGACTCTGTGGTGAGAGAGGGGCTGGCCTAGAGCAGGTCACCATGATCTGAGAGAGTAGGAACAGCAATTACATCATTACAAACTTATTAATAATAGCAACGATAGCCAGTGTTTATTGAGCAGTTGCTCTTTGGCAAGCTCTGAGCTAAGCACTTTATATACATCATCTCATTTAATTCTCACAACAGCCCCAGGGGATAAGTACTAACTTTCCATCTCCCAGGAGAAAACAGGCTTGAGAAAGTTAAGTAACCTGCATCAGCCACACGTCTGAGAATGGGAGAGGCAGGATTCAAGCAGATCTGTCTGCAGAGTCTGGGGTGTTCTTCATGTTATACTGAATTCCCTTTTGCGTTAGGACAGGTAACTAGATGCCAGGATTGCAAAGACTACATTTCTTGTTATAATTGCATTATGAATTTTCCTCTTAACAAATAGGAAAACTGAGAGTCCCTAAAGATTAAAGGACGTGGGATATTCAGAATCACTGTAGTGCTTTGAGCAAGGCTGAGCTACTGTCAAAGCACTTGATGTGAGTTACCATCTTTTCAATAATATGTTGAGAGATATGGGTGTGTCGAGGTTGGGAAAAATATGTGAGCAAAGTGAGTTTTCTTCCAATAAGATACTGCTTTGGCTGTGGAAATCGGGTTGAAGAGTTTCCCTTTTCTCAGGAGTCAGTCTCGCTTACTACACGTGGCTGATCATAGGCTAAACTTTAGAGGAACCTGGGGTTGCCACCATTGCTTGTTCCTCCCTACATGTTTGCCTCTCTGCCCCCTTCTGGTGTGGCAGAAGCTTTGTCCCTGGTCCCCATGCCAAGACTGAGGTGGAGGAGTGGTAGAAAGCGTTGGTGTATGAGAGAGGGCTTTGAACACTTCTGCGTTCCAGGTTCATGGCACAGTTTTATCCTGAGTCTTGTCTCAGGCCTACCCATTACTTTCCATACGCTGGCCCTTAAGACTCACCTCCCACACAGGCTGATTCAAAAAGGTTCATATAGGATGGTTTTCTGGTTGCAGCACTTTGACCTCCAGAGTTTCTCTGTGGAAGCTTAAAAATTACCTAGGACTTTGGTTTCCATAGGATTTTAAAGAAAAAGCCCTCTTCCGACATCCCCTTTTGGCAATGGGTTGCCATTCATACCCTGCTTGTTTCATGAACATGGAAGTTACCTATCAGATGATGGATATGATGCAGCCTAGAAGAACAAAATTTTCTGTCACATCTGAGGAAGTCTGTGGAGAGATTTACTGCTCCCGCAGAATGAGGTCACTCCTTAACCCCTTCCTCTGCTTCAGATACTCCCTTCCTAAGAACCAGCCCCCCCAGGATCACTGTCAGCTCCTTCCTAGTTTACCTTTCCTGGCTGACAGGGCAGGGGTCATGGGAGGAACCCTGGATCAAAATTAGCAGATGTCATAACTATGACAGTATGACACTGTAGAAACATGAACTGAGAGGAAGGATCCCCAGGAAGATGGAGTTCCAGAGAAAGGCAATGTGGTGCAATAAAGACTCAGGGTGGCATGAATGGGAGGTGGGGCATGGTGAGAACTGATATTAGAGGGGTGTGGGTGAGGACCAAGAGGGCCTCATGTATGAGTGGAGTTTGGACGCCAGGCTCAGGGCCATTTGTTCATGTGCTTTGTCGAAATCTAACAGCGGGATGGAACTTGGATATGCTGCTATTAGGACAACATGTTTGGATGCTGTTGAGATATTCCAGCTGATAAGTTAGGGCCTGAACTGGATCTGTGGTTACTCTGAAGAGGAGGGGGTGAATTGAAGAGGTCTCAGAATCAAGGACAGCAAGGGAAAGAATGTCTTTGCTTTTGGTAACTGGGTAGAGCATGTCATCCTTCAGAACTGGGAACGTGGGGTGGATGCAGAGAGTGCAGGAGATGGTTAGTTTGGCTTGGGATAAATTGATCTTGAGGTACCTAATGGAAATCCAGGTGACAATATGCCTGTGGCTTTCTGGGCCTGAAGCCAGGGGAGAGGTTAGAACTAAAGCATCATCTGCATATGCGTTGTAGTTAAACACATGAGAAAGGGCGTATTTCAAAGTCAGGGAAGTACTGGGTCTAGGGCAGAACTACCTGAGAAGCACCAACATGGAGAGGAAGATGCCCCTTAAAGGAGATCTAGACCCCCCACCCCACTACCATTTTTGGGAGCCTGTCTCCCTTGTTGCTGACATCTAAATTCTCAGTGCAGCTCTGAGCTTTCTGGTGCCTTCACTGTGGAACAAGCAAAGCTGTGTGTGGAAGTGAGATGGCAGCCCTACCCCCCGTGGGTGCTACCCTTTCTCCTGGTCTTGGTAGTGTGCGCATGTTTCATATCTTTAGTGAGCATGTCTTTTTTGAGCAACTATTATCACAATTGTCTCATAATTCTTTTTTTTTTTTTTTTTGAGTTGGAGTCTCACTCAGTCGCCCAGACTGGACTGCAATGGCCGCTCCCAGCCACTGCAGCCCCAACCTGCTGGGCTCCGGCGATCCTTCCGCCTCAGCCTTCCAAATAGCTGGAACTACAGG
>NW_007246032.1:272840-275526 GCF_000164805.1 Carlito syrichta
AGGCAATTCACTCACCTCGGCCTCCCAAAACGCGGGATTACAGGCTGAGCCACCGAGTCCGGCCTGTCTCATAATTCTTAACTGTGGGTTCAGCCATGAAAGCAAGGTCAATGTGGCCCAGGAGAGAAAATGGTCCAGGAGGTCCTTCCCTCCCTGTCTACCCAACTCCTCCTTTGGAAGTAGTACTATTTGAGGGGACTTCAGGACCCAGACCTCCTCCAGCAGGTCTTGCTGCCAGAATAAACAGACATCTGGTTTTACACATCCTGAGTTAGTGGGTCTGCTCTTAGGAGGTAGATTCACTCTGCAGAATGAGTGGGCCGTTTCTCAGGCTGACTGGCCACAGGTAGGACCCTGGTTATGGAAAACTGGAGCAGTGAATGCTACCCTGGAAGGGTGTTATGTGTGAGCTGCCAAGGCAGGAGCTTTTCCCCTGATAGCTTACTCCCTTACTTGATTTCTGTACCCTCCACCAAGGAGGGGCATTGTCTCCTCTGAAATGACCAGAAGGCACTAAAGGACCTCAGACTCCTCATTTCCCAGACTACTCAGGAGGAGCAACCCCAAAGGTAGGGGCAGAGAAAGGTAGGGCCATGGTGCTTTTGGATACCCAGTTTCTTCTTAGGCCTTGCCTCAGCAGCTCAGCTCATGGTCATGGTTGTCCTAGTCTTGTTGTCCCCCAAAGCCTCCTCTCTGAAGCAGTGCAAAGCAGCTGGGGTCCCCTCATGCTAAAGACATGTAGAGTCATGATCTCTGAGTAGTTTTCTCCCTGCCTCATCCTGTTCCAGGACCTCAAGTGGGGGAGCGCTCTGCCTTTAGGCTGAGGAAAAGTTTAGTCACAGTGAAGGGCAGCAGCACCCTTTGGGGACAGGCACAGTTTTGAAGTAATGAAAATAGTGACATCTGAACTGGATGTGGGTGTCACAGATAGACCCGTGACACCCAACCTGCCCTGGGTGTCTACCCCAGAGTTCTGTGCTAGGCTTGCCTCTCCATCCACTTCATTTCATTTGGATGTTCCCCCACCATGTAGATGCTGATGCCTTCCAGATCTGTCTCCTGTGCTGGCCTCTCCTCTTAGGAACCTAGCCGCCTGCTGGCTAGCCCTGCTCAGGTAACTCCTGGGCTTCTCAAAGCCCCCATTTGCAACTGAAGCTGCCTCCACTTATTGGCCCGCCCATTTAGCACATGCATTATGTGCACTCTCAGTTGCCCAAACAAGCCTCCTCTCACCTCCCCGGTGAGCCTTACCATTCAGACTCATCCTGGATTCTATCCTGCCAACCCTCCCCCAAGGGCATTTCCAGCTTGGCTGAAATGGAGTCATGTGAACACCCCTAACCTCAACCTTGATCCCATCCTTCCTTTGGATGTCCCTCAGCCCCTTCCTGAGGAGCAAACACCAAGCTCAGTCTCAAGGGGTTAGTGCTGCATGCGGTGGGAGCTCAGGGAAGGCTTTGCAGGAGAGGTGGGATTCAGACTGAGCGTCTAAGCCTGGCGTGGTAACAGTAGTCCCTTCCTCCCCAGCTCTCGGTTGTCGATGTCTTCACACTCCCAACATCAGTACTACTGCTAGCATGTCATTAGTATCACTCTTGCCCTACTCTGATTTTCGGCAAGCCTGAAGTGGCCTCCGAGTGGACATGTTGGGTTAAAGGTATGCTCCTTCCTGGCCTTGTTACTCCTCCTTCCCACACCACAGCAGGATGAGCATCCTCTGTGCCCCATTTCTCTCCACTGCATCCCCCGCCGGGTCCCTGCCAGCCCTGCAGGAGCCTGTACCCAGTAAGCCCGTTTTATGCTGCTTGGAGGAGGAGATAGAGCTCAAAAGGTCCCAGTTCTTCTCAGCGTACGATCAGTTCTCCCACTTTTCAAAACTGGGATCTCCTTTGTTTTAAGAGCCACTTGGTTAAGTTAAGAGCATTAGAAGAGTAAAAAGCAGAATCTAATTAGATAATTTTACCTAAACACACTAGCTGTCGAGGAATTCACATAGACATTGATTTTCTAATTAGGACAATGTTAGGGATTCTCTGTGTGCAAAGAGGATTCTGATCCTGCCTGCTATTACATGATACTTATTTCTAAAGCCATGGTTATTGTTCACATTTTCATGATGGAAAATACCCCATAATTATGCCACCTAGAGGGTGAGGGCCACGGGAAGGGGAGCTTAGAAAAACGAAAATCTCTCTAAGGCTGGTCCTGGAGCAGCCATCCAGATGTGTCCGAACTGGCACAGGAGAGGAGCCTCAGGCCAGGCTACAGAGCTGCTGTCACTAAAATCTTTAGTCACTGGGGCTCAGGGAGCCCTAATTTGGTAGTAGGTGACAGTTGTGGCACAGGGAGCAAATGATCTTCTCCCTCATTCTATATAGAACACAGCTTGGCTTCAGTGCTTTGGGGGATTCACAGACACAGAGCAGGTTTGCATATTTATAGGCCACAGGGATCAGCAGGAGGTGGTTCACGGGGCGTACCCTGGAGGTGATGAGAAACTTCTTCAAAACCCTTCACTGCAAACTTCGCTCAGAGCAGGAGAGAACACCTCCAAGGACAGTATCTGAAAGGAAAGGGCTTGCTTATGCCACATATGAGGTCGCCATCCCAACCCTGCTCATGGTTTCTCAGAAGTGGATGGAGGAGGTAAGGCTAGCTGGACTGGGCCCAGTGTTTGTGGTGGGGG
>NW_007246032.1:275546-373457 GCF_000164805.1 Carlito syrichta
GGACGACAGGAAGTACAAGTGTTATCTCTAGGGGTCTTTCTTGATCAATTAATTTCTTACGGAAACTAGACATTTGTGGTTGATTTTACTTTCCTCTTGGTGACTATGAAATTAAAATGGATTAAGTTTTGGTCACCAGGAGGCTCAGGAATTTAAGGTCCAATTCTGAAACCAGAACAGGTCACTTTGATTTGCAATTTGTGCCCCAGTCCCTGGCTTCATTTAATTTGGGGTTGCTTTCACTTCTCTGTCCTTTATTATTTTCTTTTTTTCCTGTGCTATTATGCACATCTCTCAAAACTAGTCAAATCCTATTTTGGGATAGATTGGCCTGATAAGTTAATAAATCACATTGAACTACTGCGCCCTCCCCCCTCCTAAAGGAACATGCTTTGGAGTCTTCTGTCATCTATGCCAAAAACATGGAGGAGAGGTGAAGGGGAAATCACCCAGACACAATAAGGCCATCAGGGAGCCTGGGACCAAAGACTCAGTACTACTGCTAGCATGTCGTACAGCGTGGGAAACTTCCTTTCACTGTTCCTTGTGGTTCTTCAGACATAGTTCTTTTGGGCACACCACAGCCTCAGAGTCCTTGCCTCTGGCCCATGTCCATAGTTCCTTGGTCTTCTTGCCTCCACTCATCTACCTGGATGTGTCCCCCAGGATCTCTGTACTAGGAAGTCTGGGGTACCTGGGACCCAAGGATGGTTGTGGATGAAAACAAAGGAAAGCATTTCCAGAGGCTGAGTGCTCCCTGACTCTTCTGCTATGCCTCCTGCTTCAGAAACAGAGCTGACACCCTTTGCACTTGAAAGGGATGGGGGAGCTGGAGGGTCTTTATGGGTAGTCTTTCCTTTCCCTCCTCCACCCATTTTCCTTCTTCAGGTAACATTCAGAAGCCTCTCTAGCTCAAAGTTGTAATTTCCTAATACATGTTCATTCTTTTATCCTTGTTGAATGGGACATTGGCAACTCTTTGCCTTTTAGGCCCTGGTATCTTTAGATTCTGATCATAATTTGGCAGAGACAGCAATATTTCAGAGTTTGACACAGCTTTGCTCAGAATCCACTGGAAGCCTATTTTTTTTCCTTTAGGAGTCAGAATCCCAGGTGTGGGAAGTAGAAGGGTTGGTATACCCTAATATTCTGCATGTCTTGGGACAGAGATGAGATCTAGGCGGAAACGGGTCATGGTCTCCCTGAGGAGCAAGCTCTGGGTCTTCTTGACATGATTGCATGTAACGTCTCTCTAGCAGTTGCTCCAGTACTGACCAGACCTACAGGTCTTACCTTCCTGGAGGGCAGGACAGAGGCCACAGACTCCTTTTTGTCCATGTTCTTGCTGTTAGCTGTGATTTGATCCCAAGTACAGCAATGCACAGAAGTCCGTTATCAATGTTAGGGCCCACCAAGGCTGGCCAGCCAATCCAGGCAGAAATAAGAACTTATCTCAACGGTTCAATCTAGATAGTCAGCGAGCTGGCCAAGCCAGCACAACTAAGGAGCTGCCCGATGGGCTGGGGTTGGCCATCTGCTGGCCCTGTGCCAGGAAGCTGCTGGTGTTCATGTTACCAGCAGTCCTGGGCTGAACCAGGAATCCAACCACCAGGGTCACCTAGTTGTCAGTCAGGCAGTGGGAACTATCAGGTGAGATGGGGACATCTTTGGGGTTGAGGAGGCCTGGAGAGCAGGAGTGAGAGAACGGACGGTCAGAGGGCTCAGGCAGAAGCCAGGGTTAGGGGCAAAGGAGGAATGGAGAGAAGAGAGAGGAGCAAGTCGGAAAGGGAGGCAGGTAGATGAGGAGGGCAGAGGGACAGAAGAGGGAAGAGAAGGAGCAAAGAGACAGGCAGAGGAAGGGGAAACCAGGATTAGAAGATGGGAGGAGTAAGAGGCAGAAGGAAGGGTCAGTTGGGTGTCTGGGGAAGTGGGAGAGAGGGCAGGCAGGGATAGGCGGAGTGGAGGGGAGGGGAGGCAGGGAGGGTAGGATGCAGTGTCTCCATGATTCCCGAGTGAGAAATGGAGGCTGGGCTGCTTGGTTCAGTACTCTGTATCCTTTCTCTGTTCAATTCCCCTGTGACCTGGACTTCATAGTCACCAAGATCAAGACACCCAGGGCTGCGCTGTCTAAGGTGGTAGCCCCTAGCTCCATGTGCCCGTGGAACCCCTGAAATGTGGCTTGTTGGAATCGAGTGCATTGTAAGTGTGAAATATACACCAGATTTTAAAGATTTGTATGAAAAAAGGGCAAAGGATAACCATTTTTTCTTTGTATTGGTTACATCTTGAAAAGATAATATTTTGGATGTTTCAGTTAAATAAAATGTGTTATTAGAATTAATTCATTTTTTAAATTTTTTTATTTTACACTGTGGCTACTAGAAAAATTAAAATTCCTCATGTCACTTTCATTTGCAACTTGCCTTACATTTTTGTTCTTAGCATCATCCTAGGGCATTTGAACTAGAAAAGACCCCTGGAAGTCTCATTTTATAGATAAGGTAATTAAATCCTGGGGCCTTGTTCATGGTCATCAGGCAAATGTCACAGCACTTGGACTAGGATCCAGGTCTGTTGACCCCATCAGTGACCCCATGGTTTTCCTTCTTCAGCTCAAGCTGGCCAGACATAGCCAGGTCTGTGACAGGCATGAGAGATAGCCATCTGCGTGTAATCATGTGAGAACCACGAATCACATCTACCTCTTTTCACAAGCTTGGGGGTACGAATGGTCCCATTATTGCTCTTGTAAGGAAAGCCACAGAATATGGGCCATGTGTACCAGGTGAAAGCAGCAGCAAACCTGACCTCCTCAGGGATCTGTAACTGACTGAAGAACTGAGTCTGGGAGCTGGGGACCGGGAAGAAAAGATAAAATCACAGTCCTAGTCTGTATGTCACATCACAGTTTTCAAAACCTTTTCAGAGTTTATCTCATGAAACCTACTTTCATGAAGTTTTCAAGTGAAGATGTCATCACGCCCATTTTTCAGATAAGGAAACTGAGGCTCAGACCAGGAACTTGCCAGAGGCCCACAATCCGAAGAACGTAGAGCAAGAACAGCAGAAGCCTTTCTTTTTTTTTTTTTTGAGTTGGAGTTTCACTCTGTCACCTAGGCTGGAGGGCAGTGGCACACTCCCGATCACCGCAGCCTCGACCTGCTGGGCTCCGGCCATCCTTCCTCCTCAGCCTTCCAAGTAGCTGGAACTACAGGATGCGCCACCATACCTGGCTAATTTTTTTTGATTTATTGTAGAGATGAGGTCTCGCCAAGTTGCCCAGGCAGGTCTCGAACCCGTGGACTCAGGCAGGTCTCAAACCCGTGGACTCACCTCGGCTTTCCAAAGCGTGGGATTACAGGCTGAGCCACCGAGCCCGGCCAACAGAAGCCTTTCAACCAGGCTTCCTGACCGCTCTCCCTACTCACTAGTCAAAAGCCAGGGGCTATGATAAAGAGGATAACAGCTGTTATCCTCTCAATTTATTACTTTGGACCTGCCTTGTCTGTCTGCCTAGCTGTTTTCTAGCTACTTCCTCTCTCAACCTATATGAGGGCCCTCGAAAGCCCCCTGCTCCTTTGATGCTGGTGCCATTCATTGGTATCATCCAGCATTCACTCCCTATGTCGGCTCCCATCTCCTGAGCATTCTCCTGTCTTCACCAAAGACTTCCTCCCCTGGCTGGCAGGTTTTTTGTTTGTTTGTTTCCCTGAGATGGGATCTTGCTATGTTTTCCAGGCTGGACTTGAACTCTTGGGCTCAGGGTATCTGCCCACCTTAGCCTCCCAAGTAGCTGGGGCTATAGGTGCATACCACCACACCCGACTTGGCCGTCTTCCTCTGTACCCCAACTCTTGCCAGCTCAGACACCTGCAAGAAAGCTGTGTGAACAACCAGCTTTGGCTTCATGACTGCCTACACTTCTCCAGCTCAACCACATCCTAGTCTTTGAACCCAGCACCTCTAGAATCATCAGTGAAATGAACCCAGACCCCAACCTCTCTCCTGAGCTCTGAATTTGCATAATTACTTGGCATCGCCTCTGGGGCTCAGCTGGTCCATCCTGATATCCTCCCAGGCCTGCTCCCCAGCCCTCCACCACTTTCTTTCTCATTCCACTAAAGAGTATCATCATCTATCCCGTTGCTCACCGCCAGACATCTAGGAGTCCCCCCTCAACTTTTCTCTCTCCCTTGTAGAACCCAATGAATCTCTAGGGCATGTGGAATAACCTCCAGAGGATGTCAGGAATCCACTGGTTTCTCTCCACTCCCATTGCTGCTACCTTTATTCTAGCTGCCACCACTCATCTGCAACGGCCTCCTCTCTAGTCTTCCTGCTTCCACCCTCCACCCTCTTCAACTCAAGCTCCAAAAATAGCACGTTATCTTCTCACAGTGCAAATTGGGTCCTATCACATGGCTTGCCATTACAGGGGCGTGATCCTGCCCTTGCTTTCCGTCACACACTGTTCCTCCTACTTTATCATACTTCAGCCTCTTTGACCTTCTTTCAGTTCCTCCACCAGGCTGAGTCCTTCCCAACTTTGCACATGCTGTTCCCACTGCTTGGCATGCTCTTCTCTGCATTTATCACCGGGCTAACTTCCACTCATCTTTCAAATCTCAATTTAAGCACAAAAAGGCAGTTCCTAATTCCTACCTCAACCTCAACTATCCACTCCTCCCCATCCCCACTGTTTTTCCTCTTCACTGTCTGTTATTACATGTTTATTTCTTAGGGTCTGCAGCAACACTGCTGGCTGCCTTCCCTTTCCTAAGAGTGCTGCAAGTTTTGTTTCGATAATTAGCTCCTCCTGCTAAGCCCGTGTGCTCCCCTTCCTCTTCTCCTCCCAGTTCCAGCCTTGGGCATGCTTTGTCCAAAGGTAATCCTATTCTCCATCCAGGAACACAATAAGGGAATCAGTGATGACATTCCCAGGATACCTGGGATGGATGACCCAATTTGTCATCCATGAGTGGCAATAACAAGTTGAGGGACAGAACTAGAGAATCGGGTTTCTCACTTTACTACCTTGAGGGTAGCCTGCCTATAGACAACGCCACACACACAGAGCACAGCTGAGGGAATCCCAGACAAGTGGAACTGGATATACCGGCTAAGCTGATTCCAAAGCCCTCTTGGCCATCACTTTGTGATGTGAGCCAATACATTTTCTTATGAAATTAATTTAGACTGGGTTTTCTCTTCTTTGCAGCTAAGAGAAATACACCCGAGGACCTTTGATTTCTAGTCCTGTATTCCTCTACCCATCACCTCCTTCCTGTTTCCATATCCCTTCCTACCTAGCTGAGGTGCCACCATTCAGAATTTCAACCATTCTTGCCAATATTCTTGCACTTTTTACTGCTGTCTTTTGTTACATCTGGCTGGCATAATCTCAGTCATGAAAGAATTCAATTATACATCCTCTTTATTGCCTGTGTTCATGCTATTGACTTTTGCTGGAAGAAAAAAAATGTCATCAGAAAGATTGGTATCATAATAAACTCATGGTCAATTAGGTCCTAAACAATGTCCAACAACAATCATCCCAAGAGGTTGTTCATGGCAGCAATATGACAGCAAAATGTTTTATAATTGAAATGGCCAATAAAGGGGATTATGATGCACGTTGCACAATGGAAAACTAAGAAGCCACTTAAAATGGGGGGTGGGGCAATATATATATACAACTGCATGTAAAAATGACCACAATAAATAGCCAACTGAGAATAATAAGATTACAGAAGTGTGTGGGCACAAAACCCCACAAAAGGATCTATAGCAAAATGTTACTGTGATAATCTCAGATTTTTATCCTTTTGTGATTTTTGCATAATGGTCAGTATTAATTGATTATAAAATTTTAAATTATTTACATTTCTGTGAAACAAAAGCAAGGTCTAGACCAGAGGTGGTCTAGAGTCCTAATCAGATTTCAAAAGTCACTTCCACCATTTTTGTTTTTAGAATACATCCCACCACAGATGTCTGGACAGGGTACTGTGTCAAAAGCCATTTGAAATAATTACTTACAAGTTTACAAATTATATGTGTTGTTAGTTTATTTCATTTGTTTTCAATTTTGGAGATTTATTTATTGTTTTATACTTTTGGGTTTGGGGAGGTTTTCTTTTTTTTTTCTTTCTGTTCTCTGAAACAAATATATAAAGTAGAGATTATATATTCTTTAAAGGTTTGGTGAAATAGTGTCATAGTGTAGGTCTGAACAGGTATAGAAAAAAAATGCTCAACATCACTAATCAACAGAGAAATACAAATTAACACCACAATAAGATATCACCTCATCTGTTAAAATGATTATTATAAAAAAGATGGAGAGAATGTAGAGGAAAGGGGATGCTCGCACACTGCTGGTGGGAATGTAAATTAGTCCAGTCATTTTGGAAAACAGTGGAAGTTCCTCAACAAATTAAAAGTAGAACTACCATACTATGTAGCAGTCTCACTGTTGGATGTATGTTCAAAAGAAGTAAAATCAGTAAGACAAAGTCATATATGCAGCATTATTCACAATAGCCAATATAGAATTAATCTAAGTGTCCATCAATGGATGAATGGATAAAGAAAATACGCTATATATACACAATGGAATGCTATTCAGCTTTAAAAAAGAAGAAAATCCTGTCATTTGTGAAAACACGGATGGCATTATGGAGGATATTATGTTAAGTGAAATAAGCAAGGCACAGAAAGACAGATACTGCGTGATCTCACTTATATGTGAATTCTGAACATGATGAATTTATAGAAGCAGAGAGTAGAATGCTGGTTATCAGGGGTTAGGGTGGGAGGATTGGGAGACATTGGTCAATGAATACCAATATTTCTGTTAGATAGGAGGAATATGTTCAAGAGATCTATTGTACAACATGGTGGCTATAGTCAGTAATAATGTATTATTGAAAACTGCTAATGAAGTAGATTTTAAGTGCTCTTGCCACAGATACATGATAAGTACGTGAGGTGATGCATATGTTAAGTAGCTTGATTTTAGCCATTCCACAATGTATACATATTTCAAAACATCATTTGTATACCATAAATATGTAGAATTTTTTGTCAATTAAAACATAAATAAGAAAAACTCACCAGAAAGGTAAAACAATTCCAAAACATATTACTGAATAAAATACATTTAAAATACTGTTTTTAAAAATAGGGTAGGCCAGATATTTTCCTTAATTTGTAATTTTGAAAAATTTCTAACAGTTAATTTGGAGGGTTAATAATGATATTATCTACTACTCAATTCACAGTCTTTGAGTCTTTTCTTGATTTCTGTCATATAAGATGTCCAGGTTCACCTTGTACTTTTTTGCCTCAGATGTGGAATTGACTATTTCTCCAAGGATCCTGGTTCCTTTTAATGGGATGGTATTTAGAAACAAAGAACTGAATGTTTAATGTGCTCATTGCCAGAACGGTGTCATTTCTTCTGGACCTTTTTAATAAGCAGAACTAGGAAATACATATGCATTTTAAACTTCATGAATTTTGTTAATATTTCTCATTCAAATTTAATATATGGTTTATTATTTTATTGTTTATCTATATCTCTTTTACAGATAATATCTTGGTACTAATTAACATTAACATATTATTTACTTTGTCATATGATATACATAAAATTATTGTGAAATCACAATATCAATATTACTTTTAACAATGAACTAGGTTGGCACAGTGGCTCAGCCTGTAATCCTAGGACTTTGGGAGGCCAAGGTGAGTGGATTGCCTGAGCCTGCAGGTTCGAGACCAACCCGGGCAACTTGGCGAGACCTCATCTCTACAATAAATAAAAAACTAGCTTGGCGTGGTTGTGCACGCCTGTAGTTCCAGCTACTTGGAAGGCTGAGGCGGAAGGATTGCCAGAGCCCAGCAGGTCGATGCTGGGGTGGCCATGAGAGTGCCACTGCACTCCAGCCTGGGCGACTGAGATTCCAACTCAAAAAAAAAAAAAAAAAGAAAAGAAAACCCAATAAACTAAGTAATGTTTAAGATTTCTTTGCAGTCCTTCTCATCCTTAGAATATATATCAAGTCAGAGTTCTGTGTTCAAAAGTGACTTAACAGAATTATTTTCTGTTTGTGGTTATATTATTAATTTGATATACTTTTAGGTCATTTATTGGTGTTCATATTCAATTTAAGGATTTTTTTCTTTTGAGTCAGAGTCTCATTCTGTCACCCAGGCTAGAGTGCAATGGCATGCTCATTACCACTGCAGCCTCCACCTGCTGGACTCAGGTGATCCTTTCGCCTCAGCCTTCCAAGTAGCTGGAACCATAGGCATGCACTACCACACCGGACTAATTTTTTGATTTATTGTAGAGACAAGGTCTCACCAATTTGCCCGGGCTGGTCTTGAACCCCTGGACAATCCTCCTGCCTTTGCCTCCCAAAGTGCTGGGATTACAGGAATGAGCCACCACGCCTGGCCCAATTTAAGGATTAAAAAAAACTTTTAGATTTCAAACATTTGAATATGTAAATTTATCTAGCATAAAATTAGAAAACTCTATAGAGAGATATATTCAAGGGTTTTGCTCTCATTCCTGTCCTCTTATCTATTCCTACCCATCCTCTACATGTAAGGATAGTTAGTCCTTCCTGTATTTTTTTTTGGCAGGAAAAGCAAGTAACCATAGAAATTATTTGCACTTCTATATTTTTTTGAAAAAGAATTTATTATGAGAAAATTTAAATATATATAAAATAGAGAGTATAATGGATATCCGATTTCAATAATAATCAACTCATGGCTACTCTAATTTTATATATGCTGTCACACTCCCTCCAAAAATTATTGGGAAGTAAGTCCCAGACATCATATCATTTCATCCATAAACATTTCAGTGTATGTCTTCAAAAGATAATGAGGTTTTTAATAATAAACCCAGTCACAATACCTGTGTCATACCTAAAATTAAAAATTATTGATGAATACAATAAAATATTCAGTTAGTGTTCACATTTCATAGATTGTCTCAAAATATTTAAGAACAATTTGTTCGAATATAGATCCAGATAAGGTCATACATTACAACTGGATTTAAGGTTAGGTCATTTTTGCTGAGGAATTTTCCAGTCTGTATGTTGTCAGTTACATACCTAGGATGTTATTGTGCTTGTTTCTTTGTCATCTGTAATTCCTGTAAACTGGTATTTACATCTAGAAGTTTGATTAGATTCAAATTTGATTCTTTTTTATTTTGCAAGAATACGTCATGGGTGGTGGTGTGTACCTCCATCAGAAGGCACACAATGCCTGGCTGCCTCTCTTTTTGTGATATTAGCAGTCATTGATGATCATTGCCTGGTTTTATTTTAATAAGCGTTACAGAATGGTGATACTTGAATTCTGTTCTTCATTTACTAGCTGCAATAATTTTATAAAGAGAAACTTCTTCTTAATATTAGTTTCACACTCTGGTTTCTCTTCAGATTGTATAGCTCTTTTACCTTTTAAAATATTTAGTTTTCCAAAATATATTTTGTATAAGAAAAGCAAAACAGGAGAATTTCCCAGCTTTTATTTACTGGTTATCAAAATCATTAGCTAGTTTCTTCACATTTTTCATAAGTGACCAATGAGTTTTTAAAAATGTTGTTATGAACTCATAGATTCAAACATCTTTACTCTGTTCCCATTAATTGCCTTTATTATTATTATTAATGCTCAAATTGTCCCATATTTGTCCAGTGGGAACCTCTTGACATTGGCTCTTGAGTTCTCTTTACATGACTTGAGTAGTCTGGTAGTTCACTTGTATTCTGGGATGACAGAGTTTTCCATACTTATCTTGTACATTTCCTGTCCCAGACATAGAATCAGCCATTTCTCCAAAGAGCTCTGATTCTTTTTATTGAAAAATAATATTTAGAGACCACAATCTGTAGGTTAAGTATGATTCTTGCAACTGGATTGTTCATTGTTTTCTTTTCAGTAGACAGAGCCAGGAAATACACACATACATACCTGCATATATGAACTTTAGAGATAAAATACTTCATAAGACCATATTTCCAATTCAAATTCAGAACCACAGAGTTTTGCTTACTCTATCTAACATATATATCTCCTTTTTCCCCTGAGAAAAATTCAAGTTCCCCATGATACCAATGAAATAATTCATTTGCTGTTCTCTATATATACAAAATAGTATCAAAATAAAATACTGATACTCACACCACCAATATGATTTCTGAAAACAGTTAATTTTTTCATTTCTTTTTGTCCTTGTTCTATGCTTCTAAGGAGATATAGTTAAATTACTGTATTTAAAAATCATTTGAAATAGTTCCTCTTTTGTAGTTATGCTACCAACTCCATACAAGGTGTATTATTTCATTTTGTTTTCAATTTGTAAGTTTAGTCCCCTTCTTTCTTATAAAAAATTACCAAAATATGCATTCTTCTGCTCTTAGTCTTTTTTATGTCATATTACATTTTGAGAATCATTCCATATTAGTTCTTGGAGATCTCCCTCATTTTTTTAACAGCTGTATAATACTTCATCACATTGGTGTACTTTGGTTTATGCAAGAAGTCTCCTATTGATGTAATGGAGGTTGTTTCTAGTCTTTTGCTTTTATTAATAATATGACTGTTAGTCATGTACATATGTTTTTTCAAATTTGAGGAAGTATATCTTCAGAAAAATTCCTAAAAGAGGAATTGCTTAGTCAAATTCATGAAATTTTGATACATGTTGTCAAATTCCCCTCCATGAGTTGGACCAGCAGTGACTGAGAGGACTGTTTTCCCACAGGCCTTTGTCAACAATATTTATCTAGATTTTGGATTTTTGCTGATCCAAAAATAGAAATAGTATCTCTGCGGAGTGAGATTGAGTATCTTTTCATATCTCTAAAGGTCTTTGTATATCTCTTCTTTCATAGGTTTTGACTATTTGCTTAAGGTACTTTTAGTCTTACTTTTCTGAATGTTTAAGAGTTTTTTATATATAAAGAACATTTGCATGAATGTCCCATGTGTGCCTCAAAAGAAAGTATATTCCCTAATATCGGGTTGCAGGACTTGACATATATTCATAAAGACTTCCTTATGATTGTCTTGATTAAGGTTCCCACACTCTTACTTTTATTTGCTTGATCTGTCACGGACTGAGAGTGGTGAGCTAAAACTACTGCTGGTGGGTTTCTGTTTCTCTTTGCACCTCCTAGTTTCTGCTTTATGAGGGTGGCTGGTTCTTATTTGATGCATAGTTATGAGCATCTGTTATATCTTGTGAATTGTCTCCTTTAGTACTATAAAAGTCCTTCTTTGTCTTGTTCAATGCCTTTGGGCCTGAATTCTAATTTATTGGTGACAAGATGGTGATCCTTGTTTTCTTGTTTGCTTATGCCTGTTACAGTATTACTCTAGCTGTTTTAAGTCACTTTGCTTAGGTTTGCCTCTTGTTATGGCACAGATTTGAATTTTAATTTGTGAGCTAATCTGAAAATCTTTTAAATAGATGAATTAACCCTAATTATAGCTAATGATAGAATAACCATGTTTGTTCTCAGATCTGTCACATTATTTTTTGTTGGATTTACTTTGTGGTCTTGTCATATTTCTTTCACTTCGTGATTTTTTTGGGGGTACTTTATTATTATTATTATTATTATTTTGAGTTGGAGTCTCACTCTGTCACCCAGACTGGAGTGCAGTGGCCGCTCCCGGCCACCGCAGCCTCGACCTGCTGGGCTCCGGCGATCCTTCCGCCTCAGCCTTCCAAGTAGCCAGAATTATAGGCATGCGCTACCACGCCCGGCTGATTTTTTGATTTATTGTAGAGATGAGGTCTTGCTGCCCAGGCAGGTCTCGAACCCACAGGCTCAGGCAATCCACTCACCTCAGCCTCCCAAAGGCACAGGATTATAGGCTGAGCCACTGATCCTGGCCTTTTTGGGGTACTTTAAAATACATGTGTTGGTATTTAGCAAAATTTGTATTTTTATTCTAGTGATTATCTTTATATTAATATATTTGTTTAGTGCCTTTAGTCCTCTTTTTTCTACTTAGGTTCTTGATATTTTATTAGATGGTTTTCAGTCAACTAATCCATTGATCAGTGGTTCTCAATAGAGATTGAGGGTAGTGTGTGTGTGTGTGTGTGTGTGTGTGTGTGTGTGTGTGTGTGTGTGTGTATGTGTGTGTGTCAGTTTTGTTCCCCAGAGGACATTGCAATGTCTGGGAACATTTTTGGTTGTTACAACAGGGTGAGGGGTGTATGTATCTAGTGGGAAGAGGCCAGGGATGCTGCTAAACATCCTACAACGCATGGAACAACCAGACCCTACAACAAAAAATTATCTGGCCACAAATGTCAACAGTGCCGAGTATGAGAAGGCTTATGATCTTTGACTTCCACCTGCTATCTGCATGGCAACCAATGGACTCATTTTACTTTCCCCTTTCTCTCTTCTTCCTCTTCCCATTCAGAAAATTAGATTATTTTCATTTTGCTGGGACATTTACCTACTATTCTTCCATCTTTATCTCCATCTTCATTGCTGAAATTTCCCAATTATCACTTGGTTGGATGACATTTATCTTCCCAGTAGATTCTTCAGGAAGGGCTCCTGAGGAAAATATACCAGAGTTCTTGAATATTTAATTCTATGTTTTCATAGTCTTAATGATTAAAAATCACTGCATATAGATGAAATCCTTGGTTTGTACTTTCTTTCCTACAGTTTTGCTTTGTGTATTGAAATTAAGAAATTGATGACAACCTGATTTTCTTTCCTTTGCAACTCATTTATTTTTTTAACATGGAGGCCCAGAGGATTTTTTTTTCTTTAAAAACTTACTTTTTTTTTGAGTTGGAGTCTCACTCTGTCGCCCAGGCTGGTATGCAGTGGCACACTCACGGCCACTCCAGCATCGACCTGTTGGGCTCCTGAGATCCTTCTGCCTCAAGCCTTCCAAGTAGCTGGAACTACAGTCACGTGCTACCACGCGGTGCTAAATTTTTTGGTTTATTGTAGAGATGAGGTCTTGCCAAGTTGTCCAGGCTGGTCTTAAACCCATAGTCTCAGGCAATCTACTCACCTCGGCCTTCCAAAGTGCTGGGATTACAGGCTGAGCCACCAAACCCGGCTTAAAACTTACAGTTTTAACTGGGATATATCTCAAAGTTCACCATTCTCAGATAATTTTTCCAGGAGCATGGTGTATCTTTCAATATATATGTCAAGTTTTTGTGTGTGTGTGTGTGTGTGTTCCATATAGTTTTCTTAGGGTATAATTTAAAATAGTAATTCTGTTCCATGTATTAGGTATCCTTCTTTAGGGATTACTATTGTACATATATTGGCTTGCTTTGCCTGTCTTAATTTATCTCACTTCCTTTCTCATCCTTTTTACTTCTTCATATAATTCCTGTTTTCTTAGATATTTTAATTTTCTCCCTATATACCCTTTATTATTTTTCTGTATATTATCCTTTGGACACTTTGCAATTTGGTCTTAGTTTCTAAGATGTTTGTCCTTTGTGGTTTTTTGTAAGCTCTCATTACCATTTTTTCCTGTTATATGTCTATTTGTATTCTGAGCTTTTGAACTTCTGATTTGGATTGTACTTTGGTATTTGTAATTGCTTGTTTAATTATATTTGATTAATGTTGAGATGCCCTTTAAAAAAAGGATTCTTCTTTTTTATGTATTTTTTAGGGAGAGTATTTTAATTAGTTGCAATGCTTTACTACTCATTTTCTATTTTATTCTTATGGAAACTTTGAAGATATGTTCATAAACCTTTTCTGTTCATGGCAAAATGAACAGGATTTCCCTAGACCAGCAATAACAGGTGATTCTATTGGGGTAAGATATGAAGTGGTGTTGGTTATCTATTTGATTTCTTAGTTCAAAAGGACTCTCTTCTCTTGGTAGGCTGATCTTGTGAGGACAAGGGGGTCTTGTCTCACAGGTCGTAGTTTGGGCTTGCCTCTCTGTCTGTACCCTTTGACTTATGAAAACTCATCCTGGCCTGATGTTTGGAAGACTCTTCCTGCTCCGTGGGGTCTCCAGCAAGTGATTGCTATTTTCTTGTAAAGTGTTTGTATGCCGAAGAGAACTTACATTATGAACTTGAACTTAATATTTGCTCCCTGCTCTCCCGACTCCCCATCCAGCAGAAGCTTGTGCTGCACAACAGGCCAAATTTCTGAACTTGAATCCCAACCAACCTACCTGAAGTCCCAGTGGGAGGGCTGTGCTCACCCAGCTAGTTCCCTGTGGCCAGGAGGTGAATACCAGACATTGTGTCCTAGGCAGAATGCTTTTATTAAAACTGAAAATGTTGGTCTAAATCAGGTTATTGAGATGACAAGGGGGCAGTTGGAGCCGAGGTACATGCAAAAGTGAAGGGTAGTGGGAGTTGGAAGAATGAAGGTATTCTGGATGAATTTTCCTCATAAAATGATAACTCCTAACAAGTGCATTTAGGGGAGGGTCGGATCATAGTTCCTGCTAGCCTTTCCTTTTCTTTCTCACCACCCCTCTGGTGACAGTCTTGTCTGGATGAGCCTCCTTGATTTGGGCTTTCTTTACTATAGAGTTTCTGCTGCTTAAGTCCACATGCCCTTTGAGTGAAATTCTTAGATTCTGACCTCTTCAGTCCAGGTCAAACCCCATCCCTGAGGGGAGCAACGTCTTTGTCCCCAAGTTCCTGTCCTGAGCTGACCTGGGCTCCACTAAAAATTTTTTTATTGTAGTCAAATACACACAACATAAAATTTATGATCTTAACTATCTTTAAGTGTATAGTTCAATGTCATTAAGCACATTCACATTATTGTTCAACCAATCTCCAGGACTCTTTCATCTTAAAAACTGAAACTCTATACCTGTAACAGGAGGTTATGAACTAATATAACCTGTAACATAGCTGTGATGCGCCCTTCCTGCAACCTTTATACTGTCATAATGGAGACCACAATCGATAGGAAAAACTAAAAATATGACTCATGCTCTAAAATGAAGCATTGCCAAGTGTGTTAAGACTCTAGGCACTATACTAACCTCTGTTTGTGAATTTACTTCTAACAGGACACTCATCTAACAGGACACTCATCAGGACCATTCAGACGTGGTCCTCCATCTTTTTCACCTGGGAGATCAAGTCCTCTTAAAGACTTAGAAAAAACAAGGACCTGAACACCAACTTGGTTTCATTCCAGTCACCTCACATTGTCCCCATTCAGCAGGAAGTAGCCAGATGAGAGACAACGTCCCATTGTGCCTAATCACACAAGATTGTGGAGTGAGCCTTTGACAGTGGGAAATCATAACAGTGAAACAGCAAAAAAATGAACCTAATTGACTCCATTTTTGTTTAAAGAGTCTTTATCCATGCTTGCATGCAGGTTAGAATAATTTGAAAACACTAAAAAGATAACATAGGAACAACAAGTATGCAACTGTTCAGACTAACTCTGGGAAAAAGGGAAGTGCTCACCCTATGTTTTGTCAAAGATTTAAAGGAACATTGTGTGAGCTGATCAAGGACAAAGAAGCTTCCCAGCATCCTTGGATCTTCACTGGCACCCAGACGTCTGTGGTCATTGGTCACCTCTTGATTCCAACCTCCTGCTCTTAACATTAAAAGAGTCTGACATTTGTAATAACCTGAAGTGGTCTTTGAGACGTCAGTTCACAATCTCCTCAGGTTGCCATCTCTTGAATAAACTTGATTTCTTTTCACCAACCCTTGTCTCTTGAGTTTTGCTTTCGAGTGCTGAGCAGATTAGCCTGGGTTTGGTTACATACCATTAAACATTAACTCCCATTCCTTCCTACCCCAGTCATGGCAATTACCCTTCTACCTTCTACCTCTGAATTTGACTAATTTAGTTACCTTGTGTAAGTGGCATCTTACTGTGACTGGCTTATTCCACTTAGCATAATGTCCTCAAGATTCATGCATGTTGCAGGACAAGTCAGTTTCCTTCTTTTTAAGACTGAATAATATTCCATTGTACGCATGTGCCACATTTTGTTTATTCATTCATTGGCTGACAGATGTTTTGGTCGCTTCTACCTTTTGGCTATTGTCAATAATCCTGCTGTGAACATGAGTGTACAAATATCTTTTTGTGGCCCTAATTTCAATTCTTTGGGGTAAGGTCACCTGCAAGATTCTACCTAGAAAAGAGAACCTCAAGGGAAAAAAATTCTTTAGGGTATATACACAGAAGTAGCATTGCCGGATAGTATGGTAATTCTATTTTCATTTTTTGAGGAACTATCATACTGTTTTCCATAGCGACTATACGATTTTACAATCCCACCAGAGGGGCACAAGGGTACCACTTTCTCCATATCTTCATCAATACTTGCTATTTCCTGTGCTTTATTTATTTATTGGATATTAGCTAGGATAATGGGTGTGAGGTAGTATCTCATTGCGGTTTTGATTTGCATTTCCCAATGATTAGTGATGTTGAGCAGCTCTTCATGTGCTTATTGGCCATTTATATATTTTCTTTGGAGAAATGGCTGTCCAAGTCTTTTGTGGGAGTTCTTTATATATTCTGAATATGAACCCCTCATCAGATATGTGAGTTGCAAATATTTTCTTCTATTACATAGCTTTTCTTTTCACTGTTGATTGTATCCTTTGCTATAAAGAAGTTATAAAAAAATTTTTTTCAGGGAAGAGCGCGAACGCAGTCCCCCACTACCACAAATTACGCAGTCAAGTTTCCCACATTTGGGGAAATCGCGGGGGTCAGCACATCCGGAGTGCAATGGGTAAGCCTTGCCTTGGGAAAACTACCTTCGTGATCATGTTATCTCCCCTACCAGGTTAAGTATGAGAAGTTTTAAATTTTGATGTAGTTCAATTTATCTGTTTTTTTGTTGTTGTTGCCTATACTTTTGGTCTCATAGGCTTGAGATCATTGCTAAATCTAATGTAATGAAGCTTTTCCTCTATGTTTTATTGTAAGAGTTTTATAGTTTTAAGTCTTCTATTTAGGTTTTTGAGTTATTTCAAGCTAACTTTTAAGCTGTCATTTGTACTGGGCATTACTAACATGTAGCAATGATAAATCACTGCAGTTAAGAAAGTGACTTCCACATTTCTACTCTTGGATTTTAGCCCAAAATATGTCTTTCTTCCCTCTCCCCAACAAACACTTGCTCCTACTCATGAAAGAGGCCATAAAAATGTAAGAAAACCAATGCAAAAATTTATATTTTATTTGAATTCAAAAAATTTAAAATTGCTTTCAAATTCAGGAAAGTACCATAATGCAGGACCCCAGGGGGAAGCCTCATATACAGAGACAGATAAATTAAATGTATATACTGCAGACAAGCCAAGAAGGTGTGTAGATTACATATTTACAGCTCTTGATGTTTTCTGAAAACCATATTTATACACTTTATTACATTTACAAAAAAGGCTTCCAACTACCATTTACCTACAATAATGAAAAAAAAATTTACACCTTTTTTCTTTCTTTTTTGGTACTGTACAAACTTTGTATAATAAAAATATATCTCTGTACAAAAGATTTTTTTTTAACTTTTTTTTCCCTCATGAGATGGTGATGGGTATATGGCGTGAATGGTAAGTGGAGGGCCTAATCTGCCCCGTTCCCTTCCAAGACTCTGGAGGTGGAGAGAAAAATGCCAGGGTGCTGGGTGCCCCAGTAGCAGGTGCTCCTTGGGCATCTCTGACTTTCCAAGGAGACACGGGGGAGGGAGTGGAGGCAGGGCCGGATGAGGAGTCCACTGGGTGGTCTGAGAGGAGTGTAAGGGGGAGGGAGCAAAGAGCTTCCTGCATCTGTTTCCAGCAAAGAACTGAGATGAGTGTGAGTGTGTTTGTCTGAATTGGTTCTCTTCTGCCAATCCCCAGGGTGCTGTGTCCTAGAGTGGGTGTTGCTAGGGTGGGCTCCTGGCATTGCCAGTCTCCACTGTATCTGCTGGAAACAGACACCTCTCATTGTACTTTTGACATCAGATCTTTTAATTTTTCCAGCCCAGAATTTGCTTAAGAGACACTTAAGCACTGCCCCTCCACTCCTGCACATTTCTGTTGGATATTTCAATCTGTGATATGAACATCTGAGGCCAGCATGTCACACATGCACAGGGCCTTAAGCCCATGGAGGACCGTCCTGAGAACAGAGAAAGTGGCTGTAAATGCCACACTTTGACTCCTAAACTCGTTAACTTCCAACAATACTCACATGGAATTCATTAAAGACTCAGGCACAATGAAACTGTCAAAATAAATCAAACCCACTTGCAAGGAGGTGGAGAGAGTATGACTTTCAGTCACTTCATTCTTCCAATTCAGGAGCTGCCAGGTCTTTTGTCTGCTACAGTCAGGGCCTGCTGGGAGCCAAGAGGCCAGCACCAACTCCAGGAGGTCTGGAGTGCTGGGTTCTGGCTCTGATGCTGTCCACGTGGAGAGAGCAGAACCCACACAGGACACACAGGTCCCCACCTGGCCTGCCACAGTGCTGCTGTAGAGATTCACCCTGTCTTTGGTCCCCCTTCTAGACGGGATTTCTGGCAGCTGGTGTAGTAGACTTTGGGGTCAGACCGATCTGGGTTTGCATTCTGACACCACACTTACTACCTCTGTGACTCACATCTCTTCACCTCTCTGGGCTTCTGTGTTCTCATCTATAAAATGGGAATAATAAATCCAATGTATTGGTGTTGTATAGTCTAGAAATGCTACTGGTCAAGTGTCAGGCACAGAGAAGAAACCCAATAGGTGGTAGCCATTATTTTTGGGGTCCTGGAGCAGGTTTTCTCCCTGTCCTTTCTAGCACCTCTCTGCTACCTCCAGACCTGGCATCCTTATCTGGGTCACAGACTTGTTTTCTGTTCTCTTTGTCAGTTGACAGTCAGACTTGACCTTGGGCTTCTGGCTCACCCTTCATTCCCAGTGCTGCCCAGACCCAAATGACTTTTCATCTGGATTTAGAACTCAATAAAGTTATGTTTGAAAAAATAAAGAAACTGATTTCCACACTATTTCTGAAGACGTTTTTCTTGCTTTTGGGGTAATCCTTGCTGTCACTATGCAGATAGGACTGTCCATCAGCAGATGGTTGGTTTCTGCACACTGACCACCTCAGGATGTATCCTCAGACACACTTACTGTGTCCTCACACATGGGATGGGCGGCATGTTGATTTGAAGCTGACTATGCCTCCCCCTCTTCTCTTCTGTGTGTTGTGGGAACAAGGCGTGGGGCATCTTTCATGCACTCTTCTTTTGAAGGCTTTATGGTCTCTCTCAAAGGACGCAAATGAAGGAGAGGAGTGTATGTTTGTGTGTGCTCTGGCCCGTACACACTTACACACACCCAGAGTTGTTTTGCTATTTCAAATCCATCCACTTCCTTCCCCCGTCAGCAGCCCCTCTTCCTTTACTGCCCCAAGTCAGGGCTCGGCAGGAGTCCTCTCCAGGGTGACAGGCTAGAGGGTGGCAGGGCGAGGGCCCCAGTCCCAGCAGTAGCAGACACAGGCGGAGAGACAGACGAAGATGGGCACTGGGCACTGTGCTCAGGGGAGCCTACTTCCTGCCCCCTGGGGAACTGGGAACAAACAGATCACACCCGAGTTAGTAAAGGAAGAGAGGCAGTGGGGTTGGGGTAGGCAACAGAGCAAAGGGGGAACAAATGGGAAAGAGGGAAAGAAATCGGCCACCCCCAACTTCATCTCTGTTAGTGTTCCTAGGCTGGAGGTTGGTTAGGTAGGGAACACACACAGTAGAACATGTGTTTTTCTAGTTGTCTTTTTCCTGTGGGGCCGACTTACCCACGAGGCACATAAGCCCAGTGCCTAGGGGGCACCATACTTTTAGGAGTCCAGGAAAATGTTTTAATTTTAGTTTCTTTCAGAGGGGAAAAAATGAATATAATATCAATAATGGCTATGCTCCAGCCTGGATTAAAGTTTCTTTATAAGAATACAGCTGTAAATTGCCATTTCAAACACTTTCTAATGGAGGAGGGGCTCTCAAGCACGGCCCCGCTCACTCGCTCCATCGCTCGTCAACCCCACAGGTCTCACGACTTCCCTAGGTCAGCTTTTCACTTTAATTTCAGCTGCTCTCGTCAGGCATCATCTGAACTTACCACCTAATCACTTGCTTTAAATGTGTGTGTCTGTTCAGGGGCGGCTCCTTATACATCCCCACCCCCTGAGCCAAGCCATGCCTTCTCTGTTCAGGCTGTGGGTGGAAGTGGCCACAGGGGCCCTGATGGAGGCCTGTGGGCAGGGCAGCAGGTTCAGAGGCCCTGGCTGCTGGCAAGGGAGCAACGCTAGGGCTGCCTGCATGCGGAGCTGCTGACCCCAGAGGAGACAGCTGGGTGCACACCAGCACCAGGTACTCTGCCCAGATGCGAAGCGAGGGACCATGGGGCACTCTTGTTTCTTTCTTATGCTGTTCAATCATTCATGTGAGGCTTGATGGTCAGATTTATCACTGATCACCTCTCAGGGCTGATTTACGTTATCAGGGGAAATTTTTCTTTTTCTTTCTGGCTTTCTAGTGGTATGAGTTCTGAGTAGGAAGAAGGTAGGAAAAAGTAAAGACTGAGCATAAAGATGAAAGCTCAGGAGTAATTTTGGAATGTTAAAATGATCCCACTGGAGTAATTTTTCTGTCTTATTTAAGTGTCTTGGAGTGATGTAAAAAGATGGGGAAAATTTTTTCATAAAATTGTCTGTGTGCCACAGTGGCCTTCATATATTCTGAGACTAATTTTTAGCTCTTTGTGCATACATTATAGTAACATTTACACTTTTAAGCTTCAACTTAAGGAATAGAAATGATCGAGAGGAAAACAGCAGGCTCAAAGAGGGGAAGAGAGAATTGGGGGCAGCGTAGCAGAGTATTGAAAAGCACGGACATTTACTGCATCACTGACTAGCTCATGATGTGGGACTTAGGCAGAAACTGAAAATCCTAGGAGTTGTGCAGAGGAAAGGGAGCAAGGCATGCCAGGGAGCAGGCACCGATGCTCAGTAGGTGGAGACCTCACTATGACCCTGGTATAGGGTCATAGCCAGCCCTCCTATGCGCCTGCACACACAAGCCTGTTCCCTCGCTGAGCTGCCATTTGTGTGCCCCAAACACTTGCTACATGTGCAGTTGGTGTGGAAAGAAGGAGATGACACTAGCTCCGGGGTTGGCTGATGGTCCCCTTAACCAATTTCCCTTGTCCTGTTGGAATACCCATCTCTCTGACTCTGTGACTTTCTCCCCAGAGCCCTCCAGCTTTGGCTAGGCTCTCCAAGGTGGGTGGAAAGACCTGAGAGAGGGCACCTGCCTATCTCCAGAAAGTGGGATGTGTGGCAGAAGACAGTTCTCAGAGGGATGCAACTTGGACATCCTCTTGGGGCAACTCTCAAAGGTTCCCAGGTCCTAGAGGTGAGTGTATGATTGGGGGAGGACGCAGTGAAGAAGTGGCAATGCTTTTTAGATTTGTCAGTTCCATTCCAGTGGGCCTGTCAGATGCATGCACATGTGCGTGTGTGTGTGTGTGAGTGTATACTTGTGTGTGTCTGCCCCCAAATAATGGGGATCACCTCCCTCTTGGCTCAATGGCAGGGATTATGTTAGTTCATCTATTGTGCTCTGTGTGATGGTGAATTTTATATGTCAACCTGCCTAGGCTATGGTGCCCAGTTGTTTGGTCAAATCTCACTCTAGATATTGCTGTGAAGGTATTTTTTAGATGTGAAAAACATTGAAATCAGTAGACTTTGAGTAAAAAAGATGAACATCCATTATGTGAGTGGGTTGCACCCAATCAGCTAAAGGACTAAAAATCTGAGGTGCCCTGAAGAGGAAGGAATTCTGCTTCCAGACTGCTGGTGGACTCAAGATTACAGCACTAGCTCCTGCTGGAATTTCCAGTTTGCTGACCTGCCCTGTAGATTCTGCTTTGCCAGCCATTTCCTTAAAATAAATCTCTCTCTCTCTCTCTCTCTCTCTCTCTCTCTCTCTCTCTCTCTCTATATATATATATATATATATATATTTATTTCTATCTAACATATAGGTATATAGATGTGTAGATATAGACATATATCTCTCTTTATAGAGAAGTATATATGCATATATTATGTGTATAGTGAGTGTATACATCTCTATATATATACACACAACATACCTATGCATGCACACACACATACATGTATGTATATGTGCATCTTTGTATAGTTCTGTATAGCTCCAGAGCTTGGCCTTGGCACAGAGGATACACACACACACATATACATGTATATATGCATCTCTGTATGTCTCTATATATCTCCAGAGCTTGACCTTGGTCCAGAGGATGAATACACACACACACACACACACACACACACACACACACACACACACACACACACACAAAATTGGTTCTATTTCTCTGAAGATCCCTGACTAATACACTCTGCTTGGATATTTTGCCAAGTCCAAGGGTTAAGAGCATAGTCACTGGAGCTAGCCGGCTTAGGATTGGATTTGAACCCCTCTCCTTATTAGCTGTGTGATCTTGGTCAAGTTCCTGCCTCACAGGTGGTTCAGGGATTCAGTGAGTTAGATCAGAGAGGACCTGGCTCAGTGCATGGCACGCAGTCATGCTCAGTGCACTGCTCTCCTCTTACTGGGTGTGTCTTGGTGGGGTGGAGCATCTGTGCATGCACAGGTCCCTGTCTGTGTGCGTCGCAGCCTGTCTCCCCCACCCTGTCTCACCAGCTGCTGGAGGCGGGGCTCTCAGTGGCGGTGGAGATGGCCAGGCTTGGTGGCTATACTGCTGTGCACACTGTGCTGACTGTGAACTCCGCCTCGCTGGCCATGATGTCTGTGGGCTGGATGTTGCGGTCGTACATTGGGTTCTCAAATGTGGCCCGAACGTTGGTGTTCTCGTGGCCAGCATAGCCATTAAATGGAACTTTGGGTCTTCTCCTGGGAATAAGAGAGAGAGTGACCATGACATGGAAAGAGACAGTGATAGCAAGGCTTAGGGGTCTACAGGGGGGAAGGGAGGGAGAGAAGGACACTCTTTCTTTCAAAGGTTACAGCTTTCCTGAGCCATGAAGGCCTTGGCTGGCCACCCTCCCTGCCCGTGCCTCCCTCTACCACCGTACCTGTGCTTGTAGAGATAGAGCACAAAGCCCGCAATGATCAGGGCGATGAAAGGCACCAGGATCGCGGCCGCCACGGAGCTGCTGTTGGAAGCAAAGTGGCGGCCGATGGACTCGGGGTCTGACTCCAACAGCCTGAGGTCTGCAAAGTCCCAAAGCAAAAAACTCAAGTCACAGAGACACTGCCTGGGTATAGGGACCTGCTAACCACCTTGCCCACTGCACTCTTGGGAGTGAGGCTGCGGCTTGGGGGGTCTTCATACTCCAGCTTGACAGGGAAGTACCTGGAGCCCACCGGCTGGTCTCCACATACACACTCGAACACTGCTCAGGAGCAGGGGCCTACATGCTTCTGCCTTGGGCAACCAGAGGACTGTGTTCAGTCCTTGGACCACAATCTGCAGAAGAGCCTGAAACCATGTCTCAGAAAAAAACCCTTAAAGGGGTGCAGCTCTTTAGAAGTTTCTAAACTTCTTTTGACTGTGGAAGCCTTTTATCAGATGAAATCTTACAAGGAAGCCAAAATATAAGACAGATGAAAGTGGGACTGCTCTGGCTGAGGCGGGGGCAGTGTTGCTGAAGCTTCTCCTTAGGGAGAAGTATGGCTTCCTTCCTTCTCCCACTACCCCCAACTCTCAGACCAGGAGGGCTCAGAACACAATTAGACACCGTGGCCCCTGCGAGGGGCTGGGCTCTGAGAGCATACAGAGAGAGGAGCCAGAACAAGAATTCTGATTTTCTGAGGCCCTTCCAGTGTGCTAGGTTGGGGTGGTGGGCACTGGAGGCTGTCTTTGATTCTGTGAAGGGTGCCGTGTGGAAGACCGTGGTCTTAGCTCACACAGCTAACGAGAGCAGAGTCAAAGCAACTCGGGGAGGAACAGCGTGGGTGGGAGAGGTATGGGGCCAGCTGCTGCTTAGTGCAGAGAGAAGTTTCTGGAGCTCAGGGCTGGAGGAGACACAATGGACTGCCTGGACAGGCAGGGGCCCTGAAGGCTGGAGGTGTCAGTGCCCAGGGCATTGAGTGGCTCTCCTGCGCCCATGACTGGCTCCTGGCTCTACCTTCACTGCTTCTGAGAAATCAGGGGCCCTTACCTCACCAGAGTCCAAGGCTGGGCACCCAGAGGCTCTGGGCCAGGCTCTGATAAGTGGACATTTGACATGGATGGTGTGAAGCATGTGGGGTAAAGATTCTAGGGAAGGACAAAGAAGGGAAGCCTCCCTGATGCTCAGTTTTCTCATCTGTAAAATGGGAACAATGCTAACCTTCTAGTATTGTGCTAAGGAGGAAATTATATCATAAGTAAAGGCAACCCTGAAAACTCCAAGATGCTTCCAGCTGGCTTTGTCCAGAGGCAGAGGTGATTTCTGAGGGTTGGCCAGAAAGTGTTGCTGGTGGCTGTATCTATGACACAGCGTCCCTTAAGCTGGGGGCTCGCACCTCAAGGCGTGAGTGTGAGACTGTCTGGCAAAGGTTGGGTGTGTTGTGTTTATGTGTTTGTTTGTGGAGCTTTTTTTTTTTTTTTTTGAGTTGGAGTCTCACTCTGTCGCCCAGACTGGAGTGCAGTGGCCGCTCCCGGCCACCTCAACCTCGCCTGCTGGGCTCCGGCGATCCTTCCGCCTCAGCCTTCCAAGTAGCTGGAATTACAGGCATGCGCTACCGCGCCCGGCTGATTTTTTGATTTATTGTAGAGATGAGGTCTCGCTGCCCAGGCGGGTCTTGAACCCGCGGGCTCAGGCAATCCACTCACCTCAGCCTCCTAAAGGCGCGGGATTACAGGCTGAGCCACCGAGCCCGGCTGTGGAGCTTTTTTTTATTCCGCAGCTTTTGTCAGAATCTCAGAAACATTCCCGATGCCAAAGAGGCCAAGTACCCTGTCTCAGACTGTTGAAGTTCCCAATCCTCTTCCCTATCCCAGCACACGCAGTTTCTCTCCCATCCCTACAATCTCACCCTTCCAAGGGACACGTGCTAGTTACCAAGTCTTTGAAAGCCGAATTGCCCGAAGCCATGGCCCTTGACAGAACCCTGGTAGATGAAGGTGCCTCCAGAGGACTCTGAGGAGACCTGTGATGGTGGGGAGCAGAGAGAGAAAGATGGGAGGCATGCTAGAAGGATCTAGAACTCCTCTGGCCAAACCAGACAGACTCGCTCACAGGTACATGCTGTCAGACATGCTGGTGTCACCCACTGACCCGCTGCTCCAACACGGACCTCTGACTCTCTGTCTATACCAAGGCAAGGGTGGGGTGTGACTGGTGAGCCAGGTGGGGCAGGGACACCACCCACTTATTTGAAGTAGGGGAGAGAATTTTATTTTCTACTACTCAGCCCACTCAGTCTGGCCATGCCTCAGATTCTCATGTGTAAAATGGGAATAATAACAGTACCTATGTCTAAGGCTTGCTGTGAGGATTAAATAAGTTAATATACATAAAGCACTAAGAACACACTTATTTAACTTATTTAGACACATGGCTGCTATTACTATTATGAGGAAAAACTGACTTTTTTGGAGCATGATGAAACAAGCAGAACCACGATTAAAATGTCCCTAGCTGATTAAAGGCGTTTTGGAAGGTTCATCACATTTCCAATAGCTACTAACTTTGGGGGCAGTTGAGGACTTAACTCCTTCCTGCTCCCTCCACCACAGTGCCTCCATGACACTCACCATGTGTGACCTGGAACTGCAGTAGCTGAGGGTGAGGGTGCTTGCACTCCTGGCTACTTCGGACCCATGCCAGGGGTGCCCTCTGTCTCAGATGCCCTGGGCTGACCTCCCCACCTGTCCCCCTCACCCCCACATGCCCTGGCTGACTGCAGGTGGTTGGCTGTCATTCTGGGTGGTAGCTCTGACTGCTTTGCCCTCCATAGCTGCATATCCTCAACTTGCCCCGCCCACACTCCTAGTTCCACGTCCCATGGGCACACCAAGGAACTGCCTGAATGTACCAGCCCCTGCAGAAGCCACTTGGTTCTCCCTAAGTATTCATGAAACAAAGTCACTAAGTTACCATCTTCCCCCAGGTAGACCTTTCCATGAGGAGGCACATGACTCCCCAGCTCTCTGCTACTCTGACCCATCATGAACTCTCACTTCTTTCTTTGCTTCCTCTTCTAGCTCCAACAATCCAACAGAGGAAAGCTAAGGATGTGGTAGGTGACACTATGCTCAACTCCACTATATGTGAAATAGGAAGGCATGGGCAGAGGAGCGTCACTGGGGACCCAGCTTCCTCCTCAAGAAAACCCTAGAATGTAATGTCTTTCCCAAGGGAATGCAGGAAAGTCCTATCCCTTCCCCCAGGCCTGGTCTCTCAAATTGAGTCACCCATAATCTGCATCCTCAAATGTGAGCAGACGTTCAAGGTAGTCACGTGGGACTCAGCCCCCACCATATCATTACCTTCAGCTTGCCTGAATCCCCTCTTGATCCCTGATCTCCAATCCCTTGCTTTCTGTTCTAACAGCAGAACTTCCTTCATCTCTCTCAGACGTGGTGACCCTCTGAACTCTGATCCTTCTGGCTTTTTAAATCTTTTCCTTTGCTCACTTCGTTAGCAGATGAGGACTCCCTTGTTTCTTCCGGACCTGACCCCACAGAAGACCTCCTCCCAAGCTTTTATGTTGATCCTAGAAGTTTGCACACTCTTCTGTCTTTCTCTTACCCACTAGTGATCTGGGAACTGGGATAGGGCAGATTATGAGAAGGTCAATTTGTTGAACTTACATGTCCATCTAAAGCCCAGTGGTCATCTTTGAACTTATTCACAAAAATCTCTACAGGCCCTGTAATCTGGTAAACCTGAAGTAGGAGATGGAAATCTTCTTTCTTGTAAGTTCCTGGGAAAAGAAAGTTCAGGGGGGTAGACATGAAAGATCTGATAAAATTTCAAAACCCCAGTTTTTGGGTTTGTAGGTGTGAGTTTCTGAGTGTAATTTCATGTCTAGATGTTGATCTAAATAATTCCTGCATGTCTTTCAGTAGTAAGTGCAGTGCTGCATGTGAGTTTGTGTAGGCTGAATGTGAGTATAAACAAGAGTGTGCCCGTGTGTGTTAGTAACTGGATTACTGGGTTGAGATTGTGAACCTGTGTATACATGCACCAGTGACAATATGATTTTGTGTGTTTTAATCTGTTCATTAATGCACAGGTATGTTTACAATTCAGTGAGTGCAGAAATGCATGAGGGCATGGACATGGGAGTATGTGAGTGTGTTTATGACTATGTTAGGGCAAAAAGACAATGTGATCATGCGGTTGTATAGGTGCATGCATGTATGAATGAGTGGAGATGATTGTGGGGTTGTGTGTTAATATGTTTATTCATTCACTCATGCATTCATTTATCCATCTATCAAGTAAATACTTGTTTTCTAAATTTACTCATTACAAATTTCTGATTATAGAAATATTAAAAACTGGGAAAATTTTGGAAAATGCAGAAAAAAAACTCTCCTGATCTCATTACTAAAAAATAACTACTGCTAACAAGTTGTTGTAAATGCTTCTAGTTTTCTTTCTCATGAATATAATTTTTTCCTTTAAAAAATGAGAGTCATATTTTAAATACATTATAATGGGTGCATTTTCCCCGAAATTGGTATAATATTTTATACAGCAGGTATACTATAATTAAAATACTCATTTCTTTATTTTGGGGAAATTTTCTAGTTCCAGTTTTTATGTAATACAAATGACCCTGTAAGGGGAACATCCTTTATTCATAAATGTTTGACTTTCTCCATATCAATTTCTTATGATAAAAATTGTTACAAATGTAATTAATGGGTCCAATAATTTTCAAAGATCTTGACAAAATGTTTTCTAAAACTGTACTATTTTAGACTCTGATCATCACAGCTGAACCAGCACTAAGGTTGATGGGCTAAGTGGAAAATGACATTTTGTATTTACTTTCTTTATTTCTCATTACCACTGAAAAACATTTTTTATTTTGTTTGTTAATTGTTCTTTGGCATTTGGGAACCCTTTGCCTCGATTTTTTTTTTGTTGGAGTCTCACTTTGTCATTTAGGCTAGAGTGCAGTGGCACGTTCACGGCCACCGCAGCCTCGACCTGCTGGACTCAGGTAATCCTTCCACCCCAGCCTTCCAAGTAGCTGGAACTACAGGCATGCGCCACCAAACTTCAGCTAATTTTTTGATTTACTGTAGAGACGAAGTCTCGCCAAGTTGCCCAGGCTTGTCTTGAACCCCTGAGCTCAGGCAATCCTCTTGTCTCTGCCTCTCAAAGTGCTGGGATTACAGGGGTGAACCACTGCACCTGGACTGCCCCTATTTTAAATTCAGTTTTAGGGATATCAGTCTCTTTTTGCTTTGCTTATAAGCATTCTTTACATATCCAAGTTACTCATGTTTGTCATCTAACCATTTCCTTTCAGCCTATGTTGCTATATCATGCAAAGATGAATAGAAACCTCCTTTTCTCCTGGCCACCAGACAAGTCTGTGCTTCCCATCACAATTAAGTACAATGACATTAGGCTCATTCTTGCAAAGGGTGTGTGGTGTGTGCCCATCCTGCCTACTCTCATGGTGGGGTGGGGGGTGTTGCTCCTCACCAGCCAAGTGCAGCTCGACACCGCTGTGGTCAACAATGGTGGCGTTGACTTTGCTGTTGGCCACCTGGAAGTCAGTCACTCTGAGCATGGCTGGCTGCTTCTTCCCCTGGTACTCGTAGGCCCCTTTCCACAGGGAATTCTTGGCAAAAACATCCCCAGGAACTAGAGGAATTGAAAAACAGATGTGAGAGGGACTTGGTGTGTGCTGGTAGAATTAGGACCACCGATGACTGACCCCAGCTCACTCACTGAGTTACCTTTTCCTTAATGTCTAACATGTGGGGAGGTGGTAGAACACTCTAGTCTCTTTTGTCTCAGAGTGAATGAGTACCTTTTTTTTTTTGAGTTGGGATCTCACTTTGTTGTCCAGGCTGAAGTGCAGTGGCTGACTGCAGCCTTGATCTCCTTCTGGGCTCAGATGATCCTTCCACCTCAGCCTCCCAAGTAGCTGGGACTATAGGCAGGCACCACAATGCCTGGCTAAATTTTTTAATTTTGTTTTTTTTTATTGTTGACGAGGTCTCGCTATGTTGCCTAGGCTGGTCTCAAACTCCTGAGCTCAAGCCATCCTCCCACCTTGGCCTCCCAAGGTGCTGCGAACATGCCCAGCTAGGTGAAGGAAATTGAAATCAGTCTGTCAAAGAGATATCTGCACTGCATGTTCATTGCAGCACTATTCACAACAGTCAAGATAGGGTAACAACCTAAGTGTCCATGAATAAATGAATGAGTAAAGAAAATGGTATATATACACAAAGGAATACTATGCAGCTTTAAAAAAGAAGGAAATTCTTTCATTTGCAACAATATGTATGAACCTGGAGAATATTATGCTAATTGAAATAAACCAGGCACAGAAAGACGAATACTGCATGATCTCACTTATACTCATATATGGAATCTAAAAAGTTGAATTTATAGAAGTAGAGAGGCTGAGGTGCAGGGGGAGGCACTGAGGAGTACTTGGTCAAAGGGTACAAAGTTTCAGTTTGACAGGAGGAATAAGTTTAACAATCTGTTTCACAGCATGGTGATTATAGTTAATAATGTGTTGTATATTTCAAAATTGCTGAAAGAATAGATTTAAATGTTCTCACTCTTCACAAATTATAACTAGATGAGGTGATATATATGTTAATTAGCTTGATTTAATCATTCCATAGTGTATACATATATCATAACATCACATTGTATCCTATAGATATATACATTTGTTATTTGTCAATTAAAAGTAAAACATTTTTAAAAAGGAAGAGAGAGGGAATTAGAAAGAAGTAAGAGAAGAAAAAGAAAGGGAAAAAGGGAGGAAAAGGTATTTAAAGATGAAAGGGAAAAATGAGAAGAGAGAGAAAACAGATATATCAGTATGGTGTGATAGACAGGAACATGACCCAATGAAATCAGACAGACATGGAGTCTAATCTTAGCTCTGTCACTTATGTTTGATCATATGCAAAGCCTCAGCTTCCTCCTGGTGTAGTCTATACCTATAGTTCTGTAAATGGTGGTCATACCACCTACCTCACTGGGATTATTGTGGGGGACCAATAATCTAACGTTAATTGTATATTACATGATGTTGGGCACATAAAAACACCTAATCAGTGATAGCTACTAAAATTGCAATTTATTCATGTATAATTCTCTATGGCAAGCATTATGATCCTTTTTTACTGAATGGTAAACTGAAGGTTAAGAGGTAAAGTTCATTTGCCCAGGAACACAGCTGGTCAGTGACCAAAATGGCACCCAAGATGAGTTTATGATGCCACAGCTAATCTTGTTTCCTGCATAATGCACATGCTAATGAGGTAAATAAAAAAACAAAGGTTCAAAAAAGAATGTGATAGTCTATAATAATTTTGCATTATGTAGTTCTGAGTCCAGTTCTAAATGTGACATTTTGAAAGGCACAAAAACTATCTTAAAAATGTAGCTGCTTCCAGGAAGCTCCCTGTACAGGACCTGGGTCTGGTCTGTATGTCTGTATAACCACACGCTGGCCAGTCTTGTACCAGGAGGGGCTGCGGTAATCAACAGTTCCAGAGCTCTGGACATGTTTCTGGAAGGCACTGGCTCTCTCTCCTGGATGAAGTGTCTTTTTCCTTCTGGCTCACTTTCTCCTGAAGTCTGCCTGGGCTGGGGAGGAGGGTGAGGGAATCTGTCTAGGTCTAGACGTAGTTTTCATGCCCTTCTGCTAGGCACTCAGTAACTCATTTGCCTGTTTCTGGCTAATGACATGAAAAAAGTAGCTCCAGTTTCAGAGCCAACCATCTGGACCATACATACTTGAGGTTTGGGTGAGTGGCGGCTCCCGTGCAGTGTTGATGGGTCTCCCACTGGGCCGGACCTCTGCTGGGGAAAGAGAGTGGAAAAAAACAGGTTCAGCCTCTGTTTCACACTTTAATGGGAAAGCAATGATCAACTGTCTGACATTAGGTCAATAGGTTCTTTGAGAGCTTGCTTTGGACTTGCAAAATGTGTGCACTGAAAATTAGAAAGCATCAATGAAAGAAATTAGAGATCTAAATAAATGGAAATGCATTGACTGTTCATGGATCGGAAACCTTAATACTGTTTAGTTGACAATACTCTCCAAATTGGTCTACAGATTTGACACAATCCCTGTCAACATCCCAAATGTCTATTCTGTAGAAATTTGACACAATCCCTGTCAACATCCCAAATGTCTATTCTGTAGAAATTGACAAGCCAGTCTTAAAATTCATATAGAAATATGAGGCAAAATGATCTTGAAAAAGAAGAACAAAGTTGGAGGATTGACTCTTCCCAATTTCAAAACTTACCACAAAGCTACATTAATCAAGGCTGGGTAAAGGATGGCATAAGGATAGTTACAGAGATCAATGGAATAGACTAGAGAATCCAGATATAAACTTTATATGTTTATGGTCAAATGATTTTTTACAAGCGTGTCAAGGTACTTCAATGGGGAAGGAGCATAGTCTCTCTAATAAATTGTGCTAGAACACTGGATATCCACATGCAAAATAATGAATTTGGACTCTGACTCAACACCATAAAAAATTAACTCAAAATGGATCAAAGACATAAATGTAAGAGCTGAAACGAAAAGCTCTTAGAATAAAACATAGGCATACATCTTTGTGACCTTGGGTCAGGCATTTTCTTAGATATGACAGCAAAAGCATAAGCAACCAAAGAAAAAATAGATAAATTGTTCATCAAAATTAAAAACTTTGGTGCTTCAAACAGCATCAAAAAGAAAGTTAAAAAGATAACCCATAAAATGGGAAAAATGTGCAAATTATGTATCTTTTAAGTGCCTCACATTCTAGATATATAAAGAACTCTTACAACTCAACAATAAAAAGATAAGCCAATTAAAACATGGGAAAAGATTTGAATAGACATTTCTCCAAACAAGATATACATATGAAAAGATGCTCAGCCTCATAAGCCATTAAGGAAATGTAAATTATTTTTACACAATGACATGGACAACAAAAGTAAAAATAGACAAATGGGATTACATCAAATTAAAAAATTTCTGCACATTTGAGAAATAGACAAGTCTTCTTGCAAGAAGACATGCAAATGGTCAAAAAGTATAGGAAAATGCCCAACATGACTAATCATCATGGAAATGCAAATACCACAATGAGATATCAGCTCAAACCTGATAGACTGGCTATTATTAATAAGATTAAAGATAACAAGTATTAACCAGGATGTGGAGAAAAGGAAACTTTTGTATAATGTTTGTGGAAATGTAAATTAGTATAGCCATTATGGAAAACATCAAATTAACAGTTGAACTACCGTATTATCTAGCAGTCCCACTACTGGATATATATATATAAATAAAATCAGTAAGTCAAAGAGATATCTGCACTACCATGTTCATTGCAACACTGTTCACAATATCCAAGATATGGAAGCAACCTAAGTGTCTATCAATGGAACAATAGATCAAGAAAATGTGGTGTATGTACGCAATGGAATACTATAATATACAGCCTTACAAAAGAAAGAAATTCTGCCATTTGTGACAGCATGTATGAACACTGTGATAGTGAAATAAGCCAGGTACAGAAAGATAAATAGTGAATGATATCAGCAATATGTGAAATCTAAAGAGGTTGAATTCATAGAAGTAGAGGGTAGAATGAAGGTGACCAGAGGTTAGAATGGGGTGGGGCGTTTGGATTGGGAAGATGTTGAGCAAACAGCACAAACTTTCAGTTAGATGGGAGGAATAAGTTCAAGATCTTTTATACATCATGATGACTGTAGTTAACAACAATGTTTAAGTTTTTTCATCCAAAAAAGCCCACAGGGAGATACCACTTTATACCTACTTAGGTTGGATATACTAAAAAAAGATGGCTGACAACAAATATTGGGAAGGATGTAGGGAAGTTGGAATCCTGGTGCATCGCTGGTGGGAACATAAAATGGTATAGGCACTTTGGAAAACAGTTTGGTGGTTCCTCACAATGTTATACATAGAGTTATCATTCTCCTAGATATAGACCCAAGATAACCGAAAGCTATGTACATTGGCAGCAGCATTATTCATAATTGGCAAAACCATAAACAACTCAAATATCCATCAACAAATAAACAGATCCACAAAAAAGTGGTATCTTCATCTGGTGAAATATTATTTAGCCAAAAAAGAAATAAAATCCTGATACCTGCTACAACATGAACAAACTTTGAAAACATTATGCTAAGTGAAATTAGTCACACACAAAAGGACATACATTTTATGAATCTACCACAAGAGGTATTTAGAATAGGCAAATTCATGGAGACAGTAAAATAGTGGATACCATGGGTGAAGGAAAAGGGAAAATGAGAAGTTAAAGTTTTTTTGTTTCTTTTGAGTTGGAGGCTCACTCCTTCGCCCAGGCTGGAGTGCAGTGGCACGCTTATGGCCACCCCAGCGTTGACCTGCTGGGCTCTGGTCACCCTTCCGCCATAGCCTTCCAAGTAGCCAGGCTTGTGCTACCACATCCAGCTAATTTTTGATTTATTGTAGAGACGAGGTCTCACCAAGTTGCCTGGACTGGTCTTGAACCCATGGGCTATGGCAATCCACAAGCCTTGGCCTCTCAAAGTGCTGGGATTGCAGGCTAAGCCACCGAGCCCAGCCAAGAAGTTATTGTTTAATGGGATAATAACTTTGGGACAATGAAAAAATTCTGGAAAACGATAGTGGTAATGGTTGCACAATATCGTGAATATACCTAAAATTGTATATTATGTATGTTTTACCAGAATAAACATTTATAATAATAAATGTACTTTCTATTTTAAAATTTTTATAGAGATGAAGTCTTGCTATGTTGCCTAGGCTGGTCTCAAACTCCTGGCCTCAAGTGATCCTCCCAGTCTCAACCTCCCAAGTAACTGGGCTTACACCTGTAAGTGATCCTCCCAGTCTCAACCTCCCAAGTAACTGGGCTTACAGGTGTAAGCCACCACATCAAGGTCAATAAATATACTTAAAAAATACCTTTTATCATTACCATATGTGGAAAACAAAATAAATTTAAAAATCATACAATGAAAATTAAATATTATTATTATTTTTGAGTTGGAGTCTCACTCTGTCACCCAGGCTAGAGTACAGTGGCACACTCATGGCCACTGCAGCCTCTTCCCGCTGGGATGAGGCGATCCTTCCACCTCAGCCTTCCAAAGTAGCTGAAACTACAGGGGTGCATTACCATGCCTGGATTATTTTTTGATTCATTGTAGAGACGAGGTTCCACCAAGTTGCCCAGGCTGGTCTCGAACTCCCAGGCTCAGGCAATTCTCTCACCTTGGCATCCCAAGGTGCTGGATTACAGGCTGAGCCACCGTGCCCGGTCAAATAATATTAAATTCTAGCTCTTATAAAGGCTCTGACCCTGAAAACTTCTCTTTGAGAGACAGGATAGAAAAATATAAGTTTAAATCCTAAAGTTAGACCTTAAGGGTTTGGCTCTTTATCAGCTGGTGACCTTGGACATACTAATTAACTTCTCTGTGCCCCAGTTTCTTCATATATTAAATGGTGATACAAATAGCACCTGTCTCCTAGGATCCTTGAGAGGATAAAAGGAATTAATACGTACAAAATGTTTAGCACATTGCCTGGCCTGTGGTGAGATCAGCATCTGTAAGAGACAGTTCAATACTATTACAGCACCAAATTGCTCCTTTATCTCCATGGCTAGCCTCAAGCATCACCTTCTCCAGGAAGTCCTCCCTGACTTCTTCCCTCTCCAGCTTTAAGACACTTCCTCCTCATTCCCACAGCATTAACCACATCTCCATGTTCTTCCAGGTACGTTTATATCCAACAATGTGTCTATAGGGCAGGGTGGTGTCTTCCACCTCTGAATCCCCATGCCTCACACAGGCATGGTGCAGTGATAGTGCTCAATAGAGAATGAGTGAATGAAGAAGGGGGGGGTCTGGGATATCTTGGAAACCCCAAGGGATCTGTGGTGGGTGTTGTTTTATCAAGGTTATAATATGCATAATATGCTATTCCAGTTTTGTGGAAGAAAGTGCACTTCTTTGCTGAAAATTGACAATAATCCTGTGAGAGTGTGTTGTAGCTCAGGCTGAAGTGGCAAAATAAAATTTGGGATGTTGGTTGGGCGCAGTGGCTCAAGTGTATAATCCCAGCACTTTGGGAGGCTGAGGTGAGTGGATTGCCTGAGCCCGTGGGTTTGAGCCTGGGCAGCTTGGCGAGACCTCATCTCTACATTAAATAAAAAAATTAGCCAGGTGTGGTAGCATGTGCCTATGGTTCTGGCTACTTGGAAGTCTGAGGCGGAAGGATTGCTGGAGCCCAGCAGGTCGATGCAGGGGTGGCCGTGAGCGTGCCACTGCATTCCAGCCTGGGCGCTGGAGTGAGACTCCAACTCAAAAAAAAAAAAATTGGGTGTGGGTTCAATATATTCTTCTTGACACTGCCCTGGTTTGGTCCCCTATAGAGACTCAACAAGTCATGTAATGACAATAAAACAGTGCTGTTAAATTCTGGCTCTGATCAAGGCTTTGACTCTGAACCCTTCTCTCTGATGGATTAGGAATTCAGAAGCAGGATCCATCTCCTGGGAGTTTGATTTCTTCCTTGTCTTTCTCCCTCTTTCAGCTCAAGCTCAGCCACACCTTCAGCCTCCCATCCTGGGGCGGCTCACCGTGCAGACATACTCACCCAGACAGATGGGTGGCTTGCCTGTCCAGCTGCCATCCGCTTTGCAGGTGCGGTGCTCGGAGCCACCTTTGAGGGAGAAGCCCTCCTGGCAGGAGTAGATGAGTGTGTAGCCCATGGAGGGCAAGTCCAGGGCCCCGACGTTGGCATGGGTTGGTGTCTCTGGCTGCCTGCAGTGGTGGGCTGGATGAGAGAAAGATATTGTTGGATCTGGGGAGATTAAAGACTTCTGGGGGCCTTTTTGACCACTCCCCTGTTCCTAGATGGAATATCCCCTTTCCTTTCCTTTCTGGGCCCCTTCACGCCCAGCATCTCCCTCCCCAGTCCTCCATCCCAGCCCCAAGCTCTATGTCTGTAAGAATGGTCAAGATGGAGATCATGCGGATGTTGGCTTGGAACCTATGCCTGCAGAGCTTTTCCTGAGAAAAAAGGAGTAATTATGGTCAACAGTCTGATATCTCTATCGTGAGGCCTAGCCTTGCAGTTGTTCGTTTTTGCTGTCACTGAATAGCTTTTTTTTCTTTGCTAAGTCATAGGGATAGCCTTCCAATATCAGGAAGCCTTTTATGTGGAAACATCTTCTGTGAGGCCCCAAAGGGCAAGGACTACAAAGAGACCAATACGGGTTCAAATAAAAAGTCATGAGCCCCGTCATTCAGAGCTTTCAAGCTTGTCCTGATGCCTCGTGGGGGCAAGACACATTTTCTCAGGATGCAGTGAAGTCTGCACTCACAGATACAGTCGGGCGGAGTTCCGCTCCAGGTCAGGTTGGGGAGGCAGGTCCTGGTGGTGGAGCCCTGAAGCAGGTAACCTTTTTGACAACGGAAGAGCACGGTGCTTCCAACCTGCGGTAAGGACAGAAGGTCCCATCATCCTCTTCTAGCCAGCAGGGCTTCATATGCCTGTCCCTTGACCACTTACTCTCCCACAGCCCAATTCCCAACTTCTGTTGCCTGCAACACCCTTCTGCTTCTCTGCCTTTCCAAATCTTATCCTTTGAAGCAGCAGACCTCATGCCTCTTCCACAAGGCCTCATTCAATCCCCTGAACCACGGTGTAATACTACACTCTGTTGTGATCAGAGCCCTGGACTCCTGCATCGGAATTCTGACTTCTACGTTTACTTAGCCTGCGTGAAGCTGTAAACTTTGGTCTTCCCCCACTTTTTTTTGAGTTGGAGTCTCACTTCGTCACTCAGGCTGGAGTGCAGTGGCATGCTCATGGCCACCCCAGCGTCGATCTGCTGGGCTCAGGTGATCCTTCCGCCTCAGCCTTCCCAGTAGCCAGAACTACAGGCGCGCGTTACCATGCCCGGGAATTTTTTGGGTTTATTGTAGAGATGAGGTCTCGCCAAGTTGCCCAGGCTGTTCTCGAATGTGTGGGCTCAGGTAATTCTTTCACCTTGGCCTCCCAAAGTGCTGGGATTATGGGCTTGAGCCATTGCGCCTGGCCATCTTCCCACTTTTAAAGTGGGGATGACCATTGCTGGAATGTTGTGACACTCAAATGTGGTGGTAGATTTGGCAGCATTTTATTAAAATAGCAAGGGCAGTAGCCAGGTGAGGTGGAGCATGTCTGTAATCTTAGCTACTAAGAGGCCAAGGCTAAAGGATTGCTTGAGGTCAGGAGTTGGAGACCAGCCTGGGTAACATAGTGAGACCCTGTTTCAAACAAAATAATTATTACTTATGTGTGTGTCTTCCTTTCTTCTATGAAACTGTAAATTCTCCTAGGAGAGACTTGCCTTCTTTACAGATTTGCTCCTCAGAGACTCTTGTACTGTGCTTTGTAAATACCTATTGATCAGAATTGCCACCCTCCCTCTGCTCAGTTGCGTTCCCCACTTTAACCTTCCACCAGCCCCTCATTTTCTAATTCAACACTCCAGCAACCACGAGTTCCACTCTTCCCCTCTAACCCACTTGGCATTGTGTGGCTGATCAGTTTCCTGCACTGCAACTTGGATTATACTCTTTCCCAGCGCCAACACTCATGTGTCCCTTGATCTACTCGAGCTAATGCAAAGGCGACATGTAATTATTAATTTCCACTCCCTTCCTCCATGCCCAACCTGCCTCCCTCTTGAATTTCATCATTTGATTCAGCAAATGGCACCTTTACACGTGCAGATGTGCTAATCAAAAACCTCAAGTCATCTATGAACCCTTCAACTCCTCAATCCAACCCATCAATGAGTCCTCTTGGTTCTACCTACACACAATGTGCCCTGGACTCTTCACTTCTCCCACCTCCGCTGTCACAACTTCCCTTATCTTTCTCAAGTCATGATGACAGTGTCCTACTTCTCCAAGTGCTTCTATTCTTAACCCCTTTACTCATCCTCTACTCAGCAGCCTGAGTGATATTTCAAATGGTGAATCAGATTCAGTTGCCTTCAAATGACGTTTAGAATAAAACCCAAAATGCTTATCATGACCTCAAGGCCCTGCATGATTTGGCCATATCTTAGTCTTTGCAAAAATTATGCGATATCTAACATGTACAAAATAAGATATGCAGCAAAGTACAGAAGTGTGATCATAAAATAGATATCTTAACCTACTGTAAAACTGCTCCCACTGTATTTCTAGCCCCCTGTTCACACCATATTCTTAACCTGTCCTGTTTCCACTATATTCCTAGTGTTTCCTGTTTCCACTGTATTCCTAGCCTCCCATTCCCACCATATTCCTATCAAAGTTGTCCAGGAGGGTCTTGAACCCGCAGGCTCAGGCAATCCACTCACCTTGGCCTCCTAAAGCGCTGGGATTACAGGCTGGGCCACCGAGCCCTGCTTCCCACTGTATTTCTAGACTCTTGTTCTCACAGTATTCCTAACTTATCCTGTTCCCACTGTATTCCTAGCCTCTAGTTCTCACCATATTCCTAGCCTGTCCTGTTCCCACCGTATTCCTAGCCTCTTGTTCCTATCATATTCCTAACTGTCCTGTTTCCACTATATTCCTAGTGTTTCCTGTTTCCACTGTATTCCTAGCCTCCCGTTCCCACCATATTCCTAATCTGTCCTATTCCCACCATATTCCTAGCCTCCTGTTCCCACCATATTCCTAACCTGTCCTGCTCCCATCATATTCCTAGCCTGTTCTCACAGTATTCCTAACTTGTTCTGTTGCCACTGTATTCCTAGCCTTCCATTCCCACCATATTCCTAATCCATCCTATTCCCACCATATTACTAGCCTCTTGTTCCCATTGTATTCCTAACTTGTCCTTTTCCCACTGAACCTGTCCTGTTCCCACCGTATTCCTAAGCTCTTGTTCCCACTATATTCCTAACCTGTACTGTTTCTTTATTCCTAGCTTGTCCTGCTCCCACTGTATTCCTAGCTGTTCCTAACCTGTCTTATTATTCCCACCATATTCCTATTTTCCTGTTCCCACCGTATTCCTAACCTGTCCTGTTTCCACTGTATTCCTAACCTCCTGTTCCCATCATATTCCTAACCTGTCCTGTTTCCACCATATTTCTAGTTTGTCTTGTTCCTACTATATTCCTAGCCTGTCCTATTGCCACTATATTCCTAGCTGGTCCTGTTCCCATCATATCCCTAGTCTCCTGTTCCCACTGTATTCCTGGTTTCCTTCCCATCATATTTCTAGCCCCTGTTCCCACTATATTCCTAGCCTGTCCTGTTGCCACTGTATTCTTAGTCTCCTGTTCCCACCATATTCCTGACCTGTCCTATTCCCACGGTACTCCTAGCCTGTCTTGTTCTCACCATATTCTTAGCTTTCTGTTTCCACTGTATTCCTAGACTCCTGTATTCCTAACCTATCCTGTTCCTACTGTATTTTTAACCTCCTGTTCCCACCATATTCCTAAACTGTCCTGTTTCCATCATATTTCTAGCTTGTCCTGTTCCTGCCATATTCCTAGCCTTTCCTGTTGCCACTATATTCCTAGCCTCCTGTTCCCACAATATTCCACACCTGTTCTTTTCCCACTATATTCCTCACCAAGACAGGCTAGGAGTATGGTGGGAATAGGAGGCTAGGAATATGGTGGCATGGAGGCTAGTGCATGCCACCATATTCCTAGCCTCCTATTCCCACCGTACTCCTAGCCTGTCTTGTTCTCATTGTATTCCTAGCCTCCTGTACCCACTATATTCCTAGCCTGCCCTGTTCCCACCATATCCCTAGCCTCCTGTTCCCACTGTATTCCTGGTCTCCTTCCCATCATATTTCTAGCCCCCTGTTCCCACTGTATTCCTATTCTGTTCCACTGTATTCCTAGCCTATTCTGTTTCCACTGTATTCCTATCCTGTCCTGTTTTCTCCATATTTCTAGCCTATCCTGTTCCCACTATATTCCTAGCCTCTTGTTCTCACCGTATTCCTAGGCTGTCTCATTCCCACCATATCCCTAGCACCTATGACTATAAATACTAGACTTTTCCATTAACATTTTATTAGACTTGCTCTATCTCATATCTGTGTATCCCTTGGTACATTCATCCATTCATGTTCCTTTTTGATGCATTAAAAAGTAAATTGCAGCCATTGTTTTTGTTAAGCACTGGTCAGGCCATGTGGCTCTTTGAACTATGGCCACCATGTTTTCCTAAGCTTTGGCCCCCTCCTGTACCTTAGGGAGGTGAATCTCTTCCTCTCTCTCTCTCCAATTTTTTTTCTAAATAAACTATATTTTCCCATCTAAAAAAAAAGAAAGCAAATTGCAGGCATCAGTGTATACCTCCCCTCCAAAAGTTAGAATATATATAAGGGGGGTATCAAAAAACCTAGGAATTTATTTATAAAAAATTATGCATTGACTGGGCTTGGTGGCTCAGCCTGTAATCTCAGCACTTTGGGAGGCCAAGGTGAGTGGATTGTCTGAGCTCGTGGATTCAAGACCTGCCCGGGCAACTTGGCGAGACCTCATCTCTACAACAAGTCAAAAATTAGCTGGGCATGGTAGTGCATGCCCGTAGTTCTGGCTACTTGGAAGGCTAAGGTGGAAGGATCGCTGTAGCCCAGTGGGTCGACACTGGGTGGCTGTGAGCATGCCACTGTACTCCAGCCTAGGCAACAGAGTGAGACTCCAATTAAAAAAAAGTATGCATTTATTATTACATTTTGAAACTTTGGTCACCTTCAAAGTACTCTCCATTTGAGGCAATACACCTATTGAGATGCTTTTTCCACTGCTCAAAACAGTTTTTGAACTTGTCAATTTTGATGCCTTTCATTGCTTTTCTGCCATTTTTTGTTTCACCTTTTCCACATTGGCAAAACATTTCCCCTTGAGGACTTTTTTCATCCAGGAAAACAAAAAAAGTTGCTTGGGCAAGATTGGCAAGGGAGGGTGGGACATAGAGGTCACACCAGTTTTGGTAAAAAACTGCTGAACACAGTGCAGTGTGGGTAGGTGCTCTCATAAATCACCCATTATGAAATGGGCAAAATGTGTTGAAAGAATCTCAAAAAAAAAAAAAAAAGAAAGAAAGAAAGAAAGAAAGAAAGAAATTCACCGAAGCTGAATGAAATTGCAGTCTCACAATAACACTAGCTGGTACACTGATGCTAATGGGTAACCTTGTAGGGGCCCACACTCCAAAAAATAATTCCGATTTTTGGGGTCCCCCTGATGTGTGCTGAATGAGTACAGATCGACTGGCTAGATCACATGACTTGACTAGATCCCAGCTTGTCACCTCCAGGTTAGTCCCTGATATTCTCTTGGGCATGTCTTGGACTCCAGCTGATTGTTCTGCCTTGCCACACCAGTCAGTACTTTCCTGCTTTTTTTCCTCTGTTTAGAGTGTCCCACCTCAGGCTGTCCCAGTCTTCTCCTTCTCCCAAAGCTCATTATGATATGTGCCCACAAAGCTTTCGTCTTGATGGTCCTGCCTCACACGTGGCTCTTGTTTGCTGTTACCCTGTACTAGCCAAGGGTCAGTGGGTAGAGGTTGGGCATCTTGAGGATAGAGGGTCTGTCTCTCTCATATCTGTATTTCCACAACCACCCTGCCCCAACTCCTGGGGTTGCTGGAAAGTGTTCATGGAACCGCACACCAGCTGTCCTTCCTCCCCAGCTTCTCTGATGGATGTCAGTGCCCTCCTGTTTCTGAAGGGTGCTCCTGGGGTTCAGAGAGGCAGAATGCTTCCTTTCTTCAGTTTCTCAGGTCTTGTTCTCCCCTAGTGCTGTCCCTGGGGAAGGACCCTTGTTCCTCTGATGCTGATGGTGGCAGGAAGGGATAGGAGGTAGGAAGGCTCAATCTTGGCTGACCTCATTACCTGGTAGCCCTGGGAATTGTTCTGTATCCCAAACTGCGGTATGCCCGGGTCTGCACACGTGGTCAGCATCGGATCTGGATTGCCAAAACAAAGACACAGACCACATGGTCATGGAAGCCTTCACTGCCTCATCTCACTCTGAGAAACAGGTGTAGAAAGGAAATGCAGCCACATCTCAACTTCCCCCTCTTCTGAAATCTCCACCTGAACCACAGCCCTGGCTGATTATTCACTCCCCGGAGCACATCAGCTCTGGCTATTTCATATCCTGCTCCAAAAAGCTCAAGGTGGGTGGATTTGTTCCCTTTTGCAAATAAAACCACTGAAGATAGGAAAGAAGAGTCATCACCTCATACTCAAAAGGCTGCCCCCTCCCCCAGCCAGGACACTCTCTGCCCCAGATCACCCCTCACCTATGCAGCTGGGCTGGGTGCCACTCCACGTCCCATCTGACTGGCAAAACCTGCGGGGAGAGCCCACCAGCACCAGAGGGGGATGACAGGAGTAGGAGACAGACGACCTGTAGGAGAAGCCTCGGTCCTCACGCCTCCCTCGGGGTGGTACGCCGGGATCTCCGCAGAAGACAGCTGGAAGGCAAAGGAAGAGAAGCAGTTCTGCATTGCTTTCTAGAACCCTGTCAACCACTCCCCCAGCCCCACTTTTGTTCTCTGTACTGCTTTCTTCCTCGTTCAGTTTGAACTCTGGGAACCAAGGCAGCCCTAGGTGAGTGCTTACACCTGCCGAAGTGCTGCTACTGCGGTGGGCTTGCTCCCCTTCTGCATTCAAAGTGCTTATTAATCATAATCCAAGCAATGGAGTAACATTTCAGGAAATCCAGAACATTGAGAAATGAATGACAATCCCACTACCTAAAACTTTGTTTTCATGTTCACACATCCTCTTCTAGTTTTCATTTAGTTGTGTTGTAAACTTGTGCAGAGCTGCAAACCCAAAGTCCATGTGATTGTGAATCTTTCTTTGATCTCTTAATATTATCCTATAAACATTTCCCATGTTTATGACATTATTATCACTTATTAGCTACACAATTTTGCACGAGCAGTTGTACCACAATTACATTTTATCATAACCCATATGTTGTGCATTCTCTATTATTACAAAGTTACATATGACTCTTCTTTCACATGAATCATTTTCTTAGGAGAATTTCCTGGGAGTGGCCTTATTATCTCAAGAGGTTTGAACGTGTTTGCAACTCTTGATGTGCAGTGTCAAATTTCTTTCTCCAAAGCTTGCACATTGACACTGTAGTGGGTAGTGTATGGGTTTACCCATTTCATTTAGGTCTGGTTAACATCAGAGTAAGTCATTCAAAATTGACTACCAAAGACAAAAGTTCCTGTAGCATGACTTCAAGCATCAGTTTATGCTATGGTATGCAGGTGTGCATGTGTGTGTGTGTGTGTGTGTGTGTGAGAGAGAGAGAGAGAGAGAGAGAGAGAGAGAATATAGAGTCATGAGGTTCACACTCACATGAAAAATGGAATGGAAGTGGGACCTCCAGCCTATGCCCTGGAAGCTGGGAGTCCAGACTGACCAACTGGAAGTTGGGCAAAAGCTGAGTTAATTGGAAGTCATCATACCCAGGAGGAGGCAACTTAAGAAACGTGAAATACAAATGGTAGAAGAGTGATGACTCAGCCTGTCTCATGAGCTATGTGAGGCCAATTAAATAGCAAAACCTGTTTTCATTCTTCAGGTTGGCAAATATTGGCACAGTCCCTTGTTGATGGGGGTGTGAGTCAAGAAGAATTGTCATAACTGCTGTTGGGAATGTAAATTGAGACTTTCTGGAAAGCAGTTTGGGAATGTATGTAGAGAATTGAAGAGTGCTTGCCCTTGGATTAGCCTTCTCATTCCTAGAACTTCACTGCAGGAGTGAAGAAATGTGATGTTCAGGGATATTTATGGCAGAACTGCTTCTAACATGCTTACACTGGAGGTAGCCTAAACTCATCCCGTAGGAGAAGAGTATGGCAGCTTTAACAAGGAAACTCTTTAAAGCTGTTAAAAATGGTGATGAATAGATCAGTATATATGAGTAGGGAAAGGTGTTAATGAAAAGGTTTGGGTGGCCTATTGATGAATACAAGTTATGCAATAGAGTGTATAGCATGATCAAATACTATTTATAGAAAATTGTCTACATATGCAAGAATGCACAGTGATCCACATGGAAGCACAATCAAAAGCTTAGCTGTGGTTATCACAGGGAAGTGAGACTTTTACTTTCATCTTTGTATTTTCTAATGTTGTAAAAATCTTTTTTATGATGACCATAATTCATTGTTAAAAAGCAAATCAGGCTGGTGTGGTGGCTCTTGTCTGTAATCCCAACAATTAGGGAGGTGGAAGTGGGAGGATTGCTTTAAGCCAGGAGTTTGAGATCAGCCAGGGCAACATAGTGAGGCCTTGTCTCTATAAAAAAAAAATCAAAACAACTAGCCGAGCTTAGTGGCACACGCCTATAGTCCCAGTCACTTAGGAGGCTGAGGTGGAAGAATTGCCTGAGCCCAGGAGGGCAATCAAGGCCGCGATGAGCCACCATGATTGTGCCACTATACTCCAGCTTGGGTGATAGAGAGATCCGACTAAAAAAAAAAAAAGCAAGTTCTCCAGAGGACAAGCAAGGTTGCCGAGTCCAGCCTCAACCCTGAGACTTACTGCTGTCCTAATGTTTCCCCAGTAGTGTACGAAGGATGAAAGGGCTAAACATGTACCAAATGCCTGCAACCACTTTTGAGCTGTTGGCCCTGAAATTCCCAAATGGAAGCACATTTTCAGAGGTACCCAAACAATGTCATGAGTATATGGATCATTTTCTACAGAATTAGATAAATGCCAACCAGAAAGAAAAAGTAGGTTCTGCTGTTAGTCCCAGGCATGGACAAGGAGAAAACCTCTCAGAGTCCATTTATGGGGCGTGATAAGACTAAGTGACCTGGGAACCTGCTTCTCTGGGGACTTGGTAAGGAATAAGCCCTAGGATGGACTTGGGGCTCTTCAGGACACCATTGAGCCAGGTGAAGAAAAAATAAGGTATCTTACTGGAGCCTTTGCTGTGTGAGGTATTTTCTATGAAGACAGACATGTTTCCAGCACTGGGTGTCCCCAGATCTTTGGGTACTATCCCGAATTCAGTTAACAACCCTTCTGGTCAAAGTTCACCTCCCTGTCTCTAGCTTAATTTCCTTCTCTGACTCTAGACAGTGTCTGAAGCCAGGGCTTGATTAAGGTATTCTCATTTGTTTCTTTTAAACTTCCTTTCTTCTTTAATGGTGCAAATGGTGAAGCTCCTCCCTGATTTTGGGGAGGGGACTGGCTATTCTAAGCCTTCCAGCAGCAGAATTCTGAGGAGGGAAGGGGAGGCATCATCAGGAGGCACCAAGGGCCCTTGGGGGCAACTTACGGAAACACTGAGGCAGCTCTCCCGTCCAGGATCCATTTCCCTCGCAGGTGAGCACTGCGGGCAGGGAGAGCTGATACCCCTCCAGGCAGGCGTAAGTCACGCTGGAGCCCCACATGAAGTCTGACCCCACCACTTTCCCATTGGGGATGAGTGGAGGTGGCTTGCACATGATAGCTGGAAGAAGACCAGAGTTGAGTTCTGGTGCTGTCCTGGGAAACCAGTCCCAGTCACTGTCATTTAATCGCTGGATGCCCAGTACCTGGTGGGAGTCTGGGATATGCAGCAAGAGCCAGAAAGGGCCCCTCTTACCGTGGGAGTTGTGATCTCCTGGCACCTTACAATAACCCCTCTCAAGCATGACAACCAGTCCTCTCTTTCCCGGCCCTCCCCTTGATGTTCAAGGCCCAGGCCTTACCTTGGTACCATCTGACTCGCTCTTGGCAGTTGTTCAGGGACCAGTGCCCACCTTGCACATCCCCTGGTAAGATGTTAGGGCTCTGCCTTGTCACTCCCCACCCACTTCTAGATGCTCAGGGTCTGTGTCTCACTATTGTATCTTCTTTAGTCCTCCATTCACATTGGCCCCCAGACGCACCTTTGCAGATGGGCTTGGTACCATTCCATGTCCGGTCCTTGGTGCAGCTCAGCACAGATACCCTGTGTGATTCCATCATGTAGCCAGGAACACACTGATATGTCACAGTTTTGTTGTACCTGAAGTCATTGCCCAGCCGGAGGCCATTGGCTGGAATCCCAGGATCACCACAGTTTATAACTAGAAGAGAGATACAGAATTGTTCACTCTCGGACCCTATTTCTCCTCAGTACTCCAATACCATCCCTATCACTCCCTGCACACATCCAAGAAGGAAAGGTGTCAGATCAGGGATGTCCTGTCTCTTCATAGGTTCCCAGTTGGGCACTGCCCACTCGAAAGTCCATTTGGTCCCCTGCATTGGCTCTGTCCTTGCTCACAACATTCTTACACACTCCCATAACTTGGGATGTGAAGACCAGCCTTCTTGTTCAAAGATCCCTTTCCAGGAGGAAGTACCCAGAGGGCTCAGTTCCTAAATGAGGATGGGGCCCAGGGAGAGGAGGGATTCCAGGTTGAAGAGCCTAAAATGCGTTAATGGACTACATAAGACAGTTAACTTGTCTGCCAAGGGAAACATCTTATTATGCTGCTGTGGCTAGGAAACTTCTGTAGGCCAAACAGCCCGGAAGTAGGGTGCTATGGCCCATGAAATGGTCGTGTCTGTGTTATGGTATCTGTGAGGTTGGAGATTTGGTGAGGTCTGTTCTCAGAAAAATTGTGAACTTTGTAAAAGATTTCACATGGATCCTGAAATCACAGACTAGGACTTTGATGGAGAGAATGTTGTCAGATTTCCTCATCTTATCCCGTCCTTCCATCTGGGCCCCACGGTGACTCACTTTCCAAGGAAAAGGTCTGAGCTACCCTTGGCAGGAGCAAGAAATGGGAATTGTAAACTACATGCAACTCAGGAGCCTGCCCAAGTGGGGATGGGTACAAGGAAAGAAGGGTGGATGGCAACATTTTAAAGTGGAAAGAAAGGTCAAGCGGGGTGGCTCAAGCCTGTAATCCCAGCACTTTGGGAGGCCGAGGTGAGAGGATTGCCTGAGCCCGTGGGTTCGAGACCAGCCTGGGTAACATGGTGAGACCTCGTCTCTACAATAAATTAAAAAATTAGCCAGGCGTGGTAGCATGCGCCTGTAGTTCCGGCTACTTGGAAGACTGAGGCAGAAGGATCGCCAGAGTCCAGCAGGTTGATGCTGGGGTGGCTGTGAGCATACCACTGCACTCCAGCCTGGACAACAGAGTGAGACTCTAACTCAAAAAAAAAAAAAGTGGAAAGAGAAATAGGCAGAGCCTAGGGTTAGCCCTAAGAGAGAAAGGGAAAGCCCAAGGAATCGTCTAGAGTCCGCAAAATGGTCAGTGTAGATTCTCAACCTCTTTGAGCCCCAGTCATCTCCTATATAAAATGGGTCTAATAGTGGCTGTTTCATAGGGTTGTGGTGAGAATCAAAGACATACACATATAAAATATTTAGCTAAGTGGCTGCCACACAGCATATACTCAATAAATAGAGGCTATTTGTATGAATCTCATTCAGGCTCAAGTCCCACCACTCCAATCAGCCTGCCTGGTCTTCTCCAGTATGCAGAAGCTGGATCGCCATCATTGGCCATGGAGCCCAGAGGGCCTGGGCTCTCACCTAGGCATTCGGGGTCGCTGCCTGTCCAGGTGCCATTGACCGAGCAGTGACGGCTGAGCAGGCCTGTGGCGTAGTAACCTTCCCGACACTCATAGACGATGGAGCTGGAGAACACCAGGCCATCACTGAACACAACTCGGGCGTTGCTTGGAGTCCCAGGGTTCCCACAAGAGATCACTAAGAAGACAAAAGAGCACAGTATTCACCAAAACAGTGGCAGGCATCACCTGGGGAACTGAGAACTGCCCAGAGTGGAAACCACATGCTACACAGGGATCCTGTGGATGGAAACGCTTTTTGTGCTTCTTTCCTATCTAAATTATCTCACCCCTAGACCGGAAAGGTGACCTCCATGAATCTTTTTTAATTTTTAAAACAATTCCATTTAAAAATTTTAAAAAATTTATCCACTTAAAAAAGATGGTAACTATATTTTTACCACCCTATTTTATTATCACCCTTAAATACTTAAGCATAATTCCTTAATATCACCAAATATCCCATCAGTGCATAATTTTCCTCAATTGTCTCTCTCTTCTTTATAGATGTTGACTTGTTTAAATCAGGATCCAAATAAGGTCAATGCATGACATTAGGTTGTTGTGTCTCTAAGGCTTTGAATCTGGGGATTGTTACTGCTTCTATAATTTATTTGTTACAGAAACCAGGGCATTTGTCCTGTAGGACTTCCCGCTTTCTGGATTTTGCTAACTGCATCAATGAGGTATAGTTTAACATGTTCCTCTGTCCCAGCAGTTCCTGTAATCAACTTCTACTTTTTGGGAAGGGTACTTCACAGGTGGTTTTGGGTCTTTCTTATTGTATTAGATCAGGAGGCAAAGAATTTCTGGTTGTTTCCCTGTTCATGACGTTGAGCCTGATCCATGGTTTCAGCCATAGCATCAAGCTAATAATGCCTAACGCGTTATTATAAAGTTCCCATTAGTTTTTCACTTAATGGTTTTAGCAGTAATTGATGATCATGTCCAGATTCATTATTGCATTAGGGATTGGAAAATGGCGATATTCTAATTCTATCATTCTTTCTGCATTAGCTGGAGTTCTGTAAAAAAGAAATTTCCCATCATCAAATATTTGCTTACTCTGAAATATGGTTCTTATAGGAAGGATGGATAGTGCTTGATACATCCTTTTTTAAATCAGATGTCAGGATAATGAGTTGGTTTCCTAGTCAGTTCCAAAGGTGATCAATGTGTTTATTTAAGAATCATTTTAAGATTTCCAACCCTCTTGGGTCTCCTCCCAGTATGAGAGCTTTTCTGTCCTCTTAATAAATCCTGCTTTCTCATTTTTCAGGGAAAAAAAAAGAATCATTTTAAACTCATGGATCTAAAGTTATTTACCATGTTGCTATACACTGCCATTATTATTCTTATTGATCAAATTATTCCATCTTTTGCCAATAGGAGTCTTTTCAGGTTGGCTCCTGAGCTCCCTTGATATGACCTGAGTTGTCTTTGTGGATCCCTTGCTGGAGTAACAGGATGTTCCATGTTTACCTTGTGTATTCCCTGCTGCAGTCCTAGGATTAGCCATTTCTCCAAAGAGCCTTGTTCCTTTTAATGGGGAATGAACTTAGCGACCACAATCTTGGTATTAAGGGTACTCATTGCTGCTGAGCTACTCATTGATCCCAGACTTCTAGAGTGGATAGAGCTGTGAGGACTTCTTAAATTGAAAACACACTGGGATCACATGGTGGTAGAGACTGTAAAGTCAGATAACAGAGACTGGGAAGGATGAGTGGGGGTAAGGGTTAGGATGAAGAGAAGTGGGTTAAAGGGTATAAACATACAGTTAGAGAAAAGGCATAAATTCAGTGTTTGATAGCAGAATAGGGTGACTACAGTTAACCAAAGTGTATTATACTCAGGTGATGGATACCCCAAATACCCTGAATTGATCACTATGTGTTATATACCTGTAACAAAATTTTATGTGTGCCCTATACATTTGCACAAAGAAAAAATGATTTCAAATAAAAGAAAATATACTATGGGTTTATACTGATATTGACAATCCAAATTTAGGATTAGGGGCTTTCCCTTAACTTCTTTACTTTCATACTACATCTCTTTTATGCTGAAAATCTTGGTTCTTAATGACAATAAATAACTTGTATTTGCTTTAGCCATATTTATTTTATGGTATTGCATATATAATAGTCCCAAGATATTAATTTCAACATTATTACTAACAATAAAATTGCTAAAAACAGTTTAAGATTTCTCTGCCATGCTCTTGACCTTAGGATATATACCACAGTCAAATTCTATTTTTTCAAGTTACTTGAAATAATTATCTAGGTTTTTAAATCATCAACTTGATACATGGTTAGGTTTATTTGTTTACATTAGAATTTTGATATTTAGAGATTACATGTTTTTAATCTTTGATTTAATTTAATTTGGTAGGTATGTACAACATTTATGTGGTCCCAAAGTAAAATCTACAAAATGATTCCTATATCATCAGCACCACAGATAGATAGGCCTGACATCCATTCATTCAACAACTTGTGCTGCTAGGTGGCTGGAATACAACAATGACCAAGTTATGTTCCCTGACCTTGAGGAGCTTAATCTATTCTAAGAAACCTACCTATAAAACAGATGAATTAAAGTATGATACCACAAGTATGATCTTTATACTTGAAGGAAAAAGCTTCTAAGAAGGAAGTGAATTACAGCTGAAGATAAGAATTTGAGTAGAACCTTTATGGATAAGTAGGAGCTTGTCAAGAGACAAGCTCTCATAAGAACTGTGTACATGTGTGTATTCTCTCTGTCTCTGTCTCTCTCTCTCTCTTGCTCTCACTTCCAGATCCAAACTCTCTGTCTCCGAACACTCCTGACATAGTGACTAACTTTGTCTTGGGATCTGAGTGGTTTGAAGGGAGATATGGGTCACATGGGTATTAAAAAAAATTAAATTCTCCCTTGCGTTACATTTTCCCAATTCCACAAACCTCTCTTGCTATGCCTATAAAATTCTATAGAAATGAACTTTGTGACCGCTTGTGTACCTAACCCTAAGTTGTAACCCACATCTTGAAAATTAAAAAAAAAAAAGAAGAAACAAACTTTGCAAATAGCACTACCAGAAGGGCAGGACTTTGGGCAGACAAGTGAGAGAGGGCTCTATCTCCAGGACATCATTTCCTAGGAAGGTGTGCCTTGACAGCTAGTGCATCTTCCCTTGCTCTGCTGGACGACTCGACTCCATAACCTCAGTTATGGAGTCTGCTCGCCAAACACTGCCTCTTAAGTCTCTTCAGCTCACTCCCTCTGGATTCACTCTCTGGTGACTTTTTAATCCATTGATCTGGGACCTGTAATCCATTGATCCTGCCACTTTTTCACTGCTTCCTGCTCCACTCATAAAGCTGCTTCCTCCTTACCCAGCTTAGATGCCAAGATCTACCATAATCACTGCCTTGCATTCTGCCTCATTTCCCTTGCCACTTTTGTGAATATCTTGGCTGCCTGGTAAACCTCCTTTTACGCAATGCACTGTCTACTCTGTGCCTGCACCTATGTAGCACAATGTGTTGAGCAATCACAGTTGGAAGCTGACTGCTCTCACTTTAAACTAATGACCCCCCCGCAGAACCTTGTATGAGCCCTCAGTGCTGCCTGGCGATGACATACTTCCCAGTTCCACTCCCACTTCTATCTTGCTGGATGATTACTTCATATCATCGCTTTCCTCTTTTGCATCTCACTCAACCTTAGCTGTTAAATCTGCTTCTAAGATAGCAGATTGCTATGCAGGTTGTATTTTAGAAGAGAGAGACAGAAAGATTTGGAGATCAGCAGCAAAAAGTTGGCTCTAGAGAAAGAGATTTAAAAACAAAATATTTTCCCCCAGAAACTTAGAAGTGCGTGGAAAAATATAATTTTCCCCATTGGTGCTACCTCTGAAAACACCATTGAGGACCTCAATGCTTTGAAAGTATTTTTAAAAGCTAGATTTGTGTTGCTTTTGACACTTCAAATGTTCGTTTAACATAGCCTCTTCCCTTAGATTATACAAGGGTAAGATGTGTCTTATCTCGGCTGCTATAATAAAATGCCATCAACTGGATAACTTGCAAACCACAGAAATTTATTGCTTGCAGTCCTGGAGGCTGGGAAGGCCAAGACTAAGGCATTGGCAGATTTAGTATCTGATGAGGGCCTGACCATACACTAGTTCACAGATGGTGCCATTTTCCAGTGTCCTCACATGGAGAAGGGAAAGGGAACTTTTTTATAAGGGCACTAATCCCATTCTCTGACATAATAATGTCCCAACAGCTTCACCTCCTAGCATTATCACCTTACAACATATAATTTTTTGTGGGGGTGAGGGATGCAAACATACAGACCATGGCATTGTTTTTGTCTTGGTCACCATTGGGTCCCCAGCACATATCACAGTATTTAACACATGGTTGTTGAATAAAACTATATGGGAAATGAATTAATGGGTTAAATTCAATCTTTTTGGCTTCTTTCTCTTTTAGGTGAGGGTGAGTACATATCTGTCTTTGGATTATTAATGAAAATGCACATGAACTGTCCATTGCTGTGCTAATCAGTCAGGCCGAGGGTTTGAGTGAGGCCATGGTTTTCTCTGTGAGGGTAGCTGCTTGGGAAAGGAACAGGAGCAGGGGGAGCACTCTGGGACTGGGCAAAGGGGAGAAGCAGAATGGTCACATACATTACCTCCACACTCAGGCTGTGAGCCGCTCCATGAGCCGTTGACTTGGCAAGTTCGCTCTGACGATCCCCGGAGCACGTGGCCAGCTTCACAGCTGAAGCGCATCAGACTTCCTGGATCAAAGCTGTCCCCTAATCGGATGCCATGGGCTGGGATCCCAGGGTCACCACAAACTCCCATGCTGGTTCCTATAGCCCAGAAACAAACAGACTCCATTAATTTTCATGGAAGAAAAAGGATGGAGAAGTGGGGGAGAGAGATTGGGTATGGCTAAGGGGAAATCATGGGCCCCATGAATGAGGGAGGTGACACCTGACTGTGTGCTCAGCCCACTTTGCCTGGACAGGCTCCTACCTCTCTACTCAATGGTCAAAGAACACAGCGATCTGGGAACTACACAGGAAGGGAAGCAGCAAGGCAGAAGGAAGGTTCGTGGTGGAAATCATGCCTTCATTCTTTGGCCTATGCTAGTCTAGAATTCCAGTGGTTTAGACTGGCCACATCTCTTCCTGGTCCCTTTTCCCTTTTCCTTGCCAATACTTGCTGATTCTGTAATCCTCTCTCCATTTTCAGTGCCACTGTCTTTGCTCAGACGCTCAACATTCTTTTGCCTGAACTATTTCAAGAGCCTCCCAGCTAATGTCCCTTCCTCTTACACTCTCTCTGTAATTCATCTTCCACTTTATCCCCAAATCCTAACAATGAACATCCGCTAACCATCTGATCTTGATTTTCCCTCTGAAGCATCTCCACAGGCTTCCCAATGCCTATGGGATAAAGTCCAAGTTCCTTAGCATAGCTTCATTTCTCAACAGCCCAGCTTTAATCTTGATCTATGTATTCATTGCAATAGGGAATGAATAGGGAATCCTCAATGAAAGGCCCAGGATCAATCACCTTGAATATTCATCATTTCTTGGTGGTGAGAACATTTAAAATGATCTGTTTTAACTATTTTGAAATATACAATACATGTATCAGAATATCATATTGTACCCATAAATATATACAATGATTATTTGTCAATTAAAAATAAAATGAAACTTTTATAAAGCAATGAATACATAGATAAAGGCAATGAATTATGCAATACAGATAAACTCTAGATTAAATGTCCTAGGTCCTGTCATTGCAGTTTCACTTTGCCCCCTGCCTTTTTTTATATTCCTACATTTATCTGACTTCTGGTATTGACAAACCCACTCCAGAGATTGCTAAGGACCCAAGAGGTGAAGGAGGGTAGAAAACAGGAGCTAGAACCACAAGGTGCAGGGCCAGCACATTTCGTACTAGAGATGTATATAAGACAGCATCAGATCAGATCAGGCCATGGAGAGTAAGACAAGGAGGAGAAAAATTATGAAATAAATGGCAACTGCGTGAGAAGATAAAGTTTCCAGCTGTTGTGGAATCAGCCTCCTTGTGAAATCACGTGTGAACATCAAATGGTAATATCTGAGTGACCATATTCAGTTTGTTGTAGTCAGTAAATGTTTGTCATGTATACCCTAGCTCTTCACATTTATGTCTCTTCCACATTTCAAACTTGACATATTTCCTTTTCTACTCTAGTCTCAGATTGTCAGATCCTTCATAAACTACATTTTTCCATTCTGCTCCCCACCTCACTCAAACATTTTAAAAAAGAGGGCCCATCACATTTGGCTAAGTTTTTTTAAAAAAAATCTTTTGAAGTCTTCCAGTATGTGGCTCATGCAACAGGCCAAACTTGCACACTGATTAGCTGACCTCATCTGAAGCCACTATAGCATAATAGGCATGAGGTTGGGGTTCAGTCTTAGGAGGCTATTCTAACAGAACAGCTCCCACTGCAGCATTGGGGGCTTCTGTTTCAATGATATAAGGAGATCTGGAACAGAATATTGTACCATGGGGGCACAGTAAACAGATGGCAACTATTTATTGAAGAAGTGCATCAGCAAAGATGGTGATACTGGAGAGGTGGGAAGTGAACTCCCTGAAATATGTCTCAAATTCCAGAAATTCCTGCTTAACCTTGGTGGCCCAGTGGTTTATAACTCAAAGACTCCCGAGATTTTGTTATGCATCATCAGGACCCACTGCATAGAGTGAAGCTCAAAAATTTGACCTGTTATTCTTTAATGTGTATTTCTTAGGAACGACAGGAGATATTGTAGGATAGATGACTTCTGTAGGCTTCAGGAAGGGAGGAACCATATCTGTATCTATGGTGCACACTGAACATTACTTCTTAATTGCTTATTCTTCTCATTTCTCATCTAAGGCATTTAAGGCTCATTCATTCCCCAGCCTTAGCCTTTAGAGGATCCCTTCTAATTCTGTCCTCAGAGATCTCTAGAAAGGCTCTGTCCATGATTGTGATCTCCTAAGTGTCTGCCATCTTTGATGGATATTTGAGAGAAATGTGATTGCTACTATTCTTCAGAATATTCAGGAATTCAACAGCTGAATGCTTATTCCCTAAGGAAAAGAATTCATGCCTTCTGAAGGTTCCTTTCTTGCTTCTTACTTTTGCATACTTCCAAGGTGTCACCTGATTTTTAATCTCTCTTATGAACTTTTGATGTTGCCAAGGAAGAATTCCTTCTCTCATATGCTAAGGACCAGTACTTTTAGGAAGTCATAACAGGATGAAGTCTCTGAGTTGAAAGCCTCTAGCTGTGCTCTTTACCTGTGAGAGCAGGGATAAGGGTTCCTAAGGTCTGATCCCCTCCCATCCACTAGTCATGCCCACTCCTAGGAATCTTGTCCATCTCCCATAAGTCAAGTGCGCCTTTGGTGCCCTTCCCTAGTGCCACATGCCATACCTGAGCAGTGGGGGAGGGAGCCAGTCCAATGTCCATCCAGTCCACACATGCGGGTGGCATTTCCCACAAGAGTCCGCTTGCCGGTGCAGCTGTAACGCACAACTGTCCCCACTGTATAGCTGTCTCCAGAGATCTGGGAATGAGGTGGGGACCCTGGATGGCCACAGGACACCACTGTGGGGAACAGCAAACATCTCAGCGACTCCATACAGGGATGTATCACATCATACAGCACATGCTAGGCTTCTTGTAGTGAGAGGCAGGGAAGAAGAGAGACCTACAGGCACATGTCCTGCTGGTACACCCACCTGGCATCAGCAGACGATGCCCCACCCACCTCAATGGACAGTTTCCAGATCTGTCAAACAAGAGTACCTGCTCAGCATTAGTAGGTACACAATAATTAGATTTTTTTTTTCTTTCTTGCCTCTTGCATTCACCCTTCCCTCTTTCCTCACTGCCATAGGGCATACTCAAGATGTCTCTGGAAAGGAAGTGGTACCCATAGCATACACAAGATAAAGTGAGAGATCTGTCACCCTAGAACTATCTTCACTGGCCACAGGTTCCAGAATGAGGGCCAGTTATAGTCCTCTTCCAGCTGCGTCTTACAGTTGCCTCATCAACTGTCCTCAACCTCTCCCTTCAATATGCAAGCCTCTTTTCCTTAAACACCAAAGTGTAACTGTGAAAACCAGTGATAACATTAGAACACCAGAACTGGGATGTACAGTCTAGAGCAGGGCAACACTGTCACCATCACTGGTCTTGGCTTTCCCATTGTTCTTGTTACAGGTTGATCCCAGCGTTCTCTCATTTATTCAACACACTTTTGTTGAGTGCATGTGATGTGTTAGGTACTGTTCTATGTGTTTAGGAGAACAAAGTCCATGCTTTCATGGATCTTACGTTCTAGTGGAGAAGAGAGATTACAAATATGAAAATAAATAGGTCATTCAAGGGGGTACCATGAAGAAAAAGAAAGCTGTGTCAGGAAAGGGTGTTCAGGGGTAAGGTGAGGGTGCTATTTCTGGATAGGGTTTTCGGGGAAGACATCTCTGAGGTGGTAACATTTGAGCAGTGTCTTGAATGGTGTGAAGAGGCCAACCATGGAAAGCTTGGGGGAAGAACATTGCGAAGCATCAAGTATAAAGGCCCAGAGACTAGAATGAGCTTGGTGTGTTGAAGGAACAGCAAATAAGCCAGGGATGCTGGAACGGAATGAGCGAAGAAAGAATGGGGGAAGGCAAAGGTGGAGAGGGCATTAGGAGTCAGATCATGGCATGGAAGCTGGATTTCAAAAATAAACATTTTGGAAACCACTGGAATGGTAACCTTCATACATGGCTGGTGGGAATATGAAATGGTGCAGTCACTTTGGAAAACAGTTTGGAAGTTCCTCAAAAAGTTCAACACAGAGTTACCATATGACTCAGAAATTTTACTTCTAGGTATAGTTTCATTTTTAAATTAATTAATTAATTAACTATAAAGATGGGACTCCTAGGTATATTTTCAAAAGAACTTATAACGTAAAAATAGATAGCAGCATTATTCATTATTATTATTACTATCATTATTCATTATTCAGCCTGCAAGTGGAACCATAATAGCCCAAATGCAGAAATGTTTATCAACTAATGAATGGATAAACAAAATGTGGTATATCTACATAATGGAAGAGTATTTGGCCATAATAAGGAATAAAGTACTGACAGATGCTAAAACATCAGTGAACTTTGAAAACCTTATGCTAGACACAAAGTGAAGAAGCCAGACACAAAGAGACACACATAAAATTCCTCTTATATGAAATGTTCAACACAGGCAAATCCATAGAGACAGAAAGCAGATGAATTGTTGCCAGGAGCTGGGATGGGGTGAGGAATGGGGAATGACTGCTAAGGGGTTCCTTTTGGGATGATGAAAATGTTCTGGAATTAGACAATGGTGATGATTGCACAACTTGGTGAATATACTAAAATCACTGAATTGTATACCTTAAAAAAATGAATTGTATGGTGTGTGAATTATATTTCACTAAAAAAAAGAAAAAAATGCAAATGAATTACATCCTCTAGTTGAAAGAAAAGATTGTCAGATTGAATTTAAAAATCAAAACTAGGCAAGGCATGGTGACTCATGCCTGTCATCTCAGCACTTTGGGAAGTGGAGGTGGTAAGATCACTTGAGTTCAGGAGTTCGAGACCAGCCTGGACAACATAGTGAGACCTCATGTCTACGATAATTAATTAATTAATTAATTAAAAGATTAGCCAGGTGTGGTTGAGTATTCCTGTAGTTTAAGCTACTCAGGAGGTTGAGGAGGGAGGACTGCTTGAGCTCAGGAGTTCGAGGCTGTAGTGAGCTGTGATTATGTCCCTATACTCCAGTCTAGGTGACAGAGTGAGATTTTGATTTAAAAAAAAATCACAATGAGATGCTTTTTACATTAGAAAAGTTAAAAATAAAATGATATATAAAAAGTAACAGTATTAAGTGAAGGAAGCTGATTGCAAATTACAAGCAAACCTGATTGCACTTTGCTTTGTGCTTCATAGACACTATGTTTTTTTACAAACTGAAGGTTTGTGGCAACACTGTGTGGCGCAAGTCTATCACCACCATTTTTTCAAATGGAATGTGATTACTTCAAGTCTCTGTGCCACATTTTGGTAATTCTCCTAACATTTCACATTTTTCATCATTATATCTGTTGTGGTGATCTGTGACCAGTGATCATCGATATTATTATTGTAATTGTTTTGGGATGCCACAAACCATGCCCCTGTAAAATGGAGAACTTAATCCTCCACTGACCAGTCATTTCCTCATCTTTTTCCTTCTCCGCCGGCCTCCCTATTCCCTGAGACACAACAGTATTGAAAGTAGGCCGACTAATAACCCTACAATGGCCTCTGGGTGTTTACTGAAAGGGAGAGTTGCATGTCTCTCACTTTTTATTTTTTTTTGAGGAGTTTAAGAAAATATTTAATATACACAAATTACAGTAATAATTGGAATTTATGTTATTTATATGTTTTCTCAGGTACTGTCACAATGTGAAAATACCCTCAATTTAGGAAGACTTTGATATATTGCATAATTAAGATGATTTAGATGATAATTTCTGCAGAATTATTTTCTTTCTTTCTGTCTTTTAATTTAGATTCAGGGGTTACACATACATGTTTGTTACGTGAACATATTGTGTAGTGGTGAGGATTGGGTCTCAGGTAGCTTATTCCCCAGATAGTGAATATTGTGTCCTGTAAGTAGTCTCCGAACTCTAACCCTTCTCCCCTCAACCCCCAATTGGTGTCCCAGTGTCTATTATTTCCACCTTTGTGACCATTTAGCTCCCACATATAAATGAGAACATGTGGTATTTGGTTTTCTGTTTCTGAGTCAGTTCACTTAGGATGATGATCTCCAGCTCCTCCCACTTTGCTGCAAAGAACATGATTTCATTTTTTTTTACAGTTGCATAGTATTCCATGGTGGATATATATCACATTTGCATTATCCACTGATTGGTTGATGGGCATTTAGGCTGATTCCACATCTTTGCAATCGTGAATTGTGCTGTGATAAACACGCAGGTGCAGGTGTCTTTTATATAACGACCTTTGTTCTGTAGGATAGACACCTAGTAGGGGGGCTGCTGGATCAAATGGTAGATCTATTTTTAGTTCTTTGCATGTCTCTCAATTTAAAGCAAAAGCTAGAAATGTTAAAGCTTAGTGAGGAAACCATGTTGAAAGCCAAGACAGGCCAAAACTAGGCTTCTTGCACCAGTTAGTCAAGTTGTGAATGCAAAGGAAAGTTCTTGAAGGAAATTAAAAATGTTCCTTCCACGAATATATGAATGATAAGAAATCAAAGAGCTTATTGCTGATATAGGGAAAGTTTTAGTGATCTGAATAGAAAAATCAAACCAGCTACAACATTCTCTTAAAGGAGAAGCCTAATCCAGAGAAAGGCCCTAATCTCTTCAATTCTTGAAATGCTGAGGGAGGTGAGAAAACTGTAGAATAAAAGTTTGAAGTTAGCAGGTTAGTTCAAAAGGATTAAGGAAAGACACCACTTCCATAACATAAAAGTGCAAGGTGAAACAGCAAATTCTGATGTAGGAGCTGCAGCAAGTTATCCAGAAGACCGAGCTAAGATCATCGATGAAGGTGGCTACATGAAACACCAGATTTTCAGTGTGGATGAAACAGCCTTTTATTGGAAGAGGATGCCATCTAAGACCTTCATAGCTAGAGAGGAGAAGTCAATGCCTGGCGTCAAAGCTTCAAAGAACAAGCTGACTCTCCTGTTAGGGGCTAATGCAGCAGGTGACTTTAAGTTGAAACCAACACTCATTTGTCATCCCCCAAATCCTAGAGCCTTTAAGAATCATGCTAAATCTACTCTGCTTCTGCTCTGTAAATAGAACAGGGCCTGAGTGACAGCACATCTGTTTACAATATGGTTTATTAACTATGTTAAACCCCACCGTTGAGACCTACTGCTTAGGAAAAAAGATTCCTTTTAAAGTGTCACTGCTCATTGACAATGCACCTGGTCACCCAAGAGCTCTGATGGAGAGGTAGAAGGAGATTACCATTGTCTGTTTACACAACATCCATTCTGCAGTCATGGGTCAAGAAGTACTTTTGACTTTCAGTCTTATTATTTAAGAAATACATTTCATAAGGCTATAGCTGCCATAGGTAGTGATTCCTATGATGGGTCTGTGACAAAGGAAATTGAAAACCTTCTGAAAAAGATTCACCATTCTAGATTCCTTTATGCACATTCATGATTCGAGGGGGTGGGGGAGGTCAAAATACCAACACTAACAAGAGTTTGGGAGAAGCTGATTCTAAGACTTATGACTTTGAGGGCTTTGAGACTTCAGTGGAGGAAGTAATTGCAGATGGAGTGGAAGTAGCAAGAGAGCCATAATTAGAAGTGGAGCTTGAAGATGTGACTAAATTGCTGTACTCGCATGATAAAAATTGAACAAATGAGGAGTTCTTTATGGATGGGCAAAGAAAGTGTTTCTTGAGATAGAATCTACTCTTGATGTAGATGCTGTGAACACTGGTGAAATGACAACAAAGGATTTAGAATATTACATAAGCTTAGTTGATAAAACAGAGGCGGAGTTTGAGAGGATTGACTCCGATTTTGAAAGAAGTTCTACTGTGGGCAAAATGCTATTGAACAGCATTACATGCTATAGAGAAATCTTTTGTGAAAGGAAGAGTCAATCAATGTGGTAGACTTCACTTTATCTTACTTTAAGAAATTGCTACCACAGCCACCCCAGCCTTTAGCAGTCACCAACCTGATCAGTCAGCAGCTGTCAACATTGAAGCAAGACCCCTACCAGCAAAAAAGCTACAACTCTCTGAGGGCTCAGAGGATCATTAGCATTAGCAACAAAGGATTTTATTTTTGAGTTGGAGTCTCAGTTTGTTGCCCAGACAGGAGTGTAGTGGCATGCTCACAACCACTGCAGCCTTGACTTGCTGGGATTAGGCGATCCTTCTACCTCACCTTCCAAGAAGCTGAAACTAAAGGCATGTGCCACTGTGCCTGGCTAATTTATCTTTTTGATTTATCATAAAGACAAGCTCTCACCAAGTTGCCCAGGCTGGCCTTGAACCTCTGACCTCAAGCAATCCTCCCACCTTGGCCTTCCAAAGTGTTGAGATTACAGGCGTGAGCCACTGTGCCAGGCTCAATAAAGTATTTTTAATTAAGGTATGTAAATTTTAAAAAAAGAAATAATGCTATTTTATACTTAATAGGCTATAGTAAAGGATCATCATGACTTTTAGGTTAACTGGGAAACCAAAAAATTCTTGTTAGTTACTTTATTATAATATTTGTTTTATTTCAGTGGTCTGGAACTGATTCCACAATATCTCCAAGGTATGCCTGTGTGTTAATATAATTACATATTCACTGTATCAATATCATTATTGACTTCAGATACATAAGCATTGGGGCAAAAAGTTAGTATAGATAGGGTCACTTTATTATAATAAAAGCTTCATTATGCAGAAGATACAACAATTTGAAACGAGCAGGTGCTCTGAATGTCAGCTGTACCACTGTATACAGGTGTCCATTTCCAACCCCAAACAACTTGTTGGTCATAATTGGGGTTGGACAGCCAGGTCGGGGTCCTCAAGCAAGGGAAGTATGGGCAGTGAGTAGCTGTACTAGGCTCCTAATAGATGTAAAGACAAGGGCATAAGGAAATGGAGTCACCCAAACTGAAGGGCTTATAAAATGTAGTTACTCTGCTAGAGGTGGGTAGACTGCTGAATGCTCAGCTCCATGCCCATGACTCCCCTAGAATGCTTCTTCACCTCCACTACAAGGAAGGCTGGGAGAGAGTAAGCCATAGGATTCCCCTTTAGGAACCAGAGGAGAGAGCAGGAGACCAGGGGCTGTTCTTAGAAGGACTTGGGAGGCCAGCCACCAGATGGCAGGATTGCAAGCACCTTCCCCACCCTGGATTTTTTTTTTTTAACTTGTTGTCCCTATATCTTTTCCTAATAATAATCAGTGCAGATATTGTTTATTGGGTAACTACTTTTTTATGGCACCTTTTAATGTATTTTTTTTTCATTTAATCTTTGAGTAACTCCATGATCTAAGAAACCAAGGCTCTAGGAGGTTAGGGAATCTCTCACACCACACAGTTTGTTCAGTGACAAAGCCAGAATTCAGTCTAGCTGGGCTGCCTCCAGAGCCCAGGAAGTTGTCTTTCTGGAGGAGCAAGGAAGGGGTAAAATGGGGAAGATGGCGTCCCCCTGGGCAGCCAGTTCTGAAGGAAGAAAACTCTGAAGGCTGAAGAGGTTGCTGGCAGTTCTAGAATTGGTAAGGCAACTAACCTAGCAGGGGCTTGAGAAGGGGTCTCATAGCCAAGAAGCAGCCAGAGTGACTGTCGCTGTGATGCCACGCACGCACACACACACGGAAAATGGAAGACTGTTATTTGCTATGGGCCACCCCATCAATCCTTTTGAGCAGATGACATCTACTTACAGAGACACTGTGGGCGGGGACGGTCCCATGTGCCGTCTCCCTGGCAGCTGAGCACTGGCGTGCCCAGGAGGTAGAAACCGTGGTTGCACTGGTAAGACACAGTGGTGCTGTAGCTGAATCTGTGTGGGCCGCTGGCATGGACCTGACGGATGCTGTTTTCTTGGTGTCCAGGATCGGTACAGTTGATGACTGCAATTGAACAGGACAATTAGAGGCAAAAACCTGGAAGTGAGGATTTTCTTAAGCTTTTAAATTTTATTTATTTAGTTAGTTAGTTAGAGTTTCACTCAGTCACCCAGGCTGGAGTGCACTGGCACACTCATGGCCACCCCAGCATTGACCTGCTGGGTTCCAGCAATCCTTCCACCTCAGCCTTCCAAGTAGCCAGAACTACAGGTGCACACTACCACATCTGGTTAATTTTTAAATTTTATGTATTGTAGAGATGAGGTCTTGCCAAGTTGCCCAGGCTGGTCTCGAACACCCAGGCTCGGGCAATCCACTTGCCTTGGCCTCCCAAAGTTCTGGGATTATAGACTGAGCCATCAAGCCCGGCCTTAAGCTTTTAAATAAGAATTCAGAAGTCCAAACAGGCACAATTCCCAGCCCAGAGCAAAAGTAGGCAAGGAAGAAGGTCCTGCCAGAGGGGGTGAGCCAGTCCTGAAGTTGCTGCACTTCTCCCCTGACTTCGGTCATCTTGTCAGGGGACCCTTCTGTGTCCAGCTAGTCATCACCTCCTTGGAGAAGCCTTCCCAACTCCTCTCAGACTGGCTAGCCACTCCCTGTCCCGTGCTCCCTTGTGCAAGCCTTTTGATGACTTTACCTGTCTACACTGTGACTTGTTTGAACACAGGAGTCCCTCGAGGGCAGAGATGTCTAGTGTCTATGTCCCTGATACCTAGCACAATGTGCCTCCCACAGCAAAGCTGTCAATTGTAAAACTGACGCATTTGAGCTGACTTGAACAGGGGCTGGGCTCTTTTGGAAATGGGTTTAATCACTTTTATGAGTATTTCAGGGAGACAATAATATCCTGGGGGATAAATTTGACTTTAAAGTCTTCAAGTGTTTCCAAAGCAGCATAATTCAAAATCAGAGTTAGATTTTAAAATAATGACAAATTATTCATAACCCGTGATATGTGCTTCTAAAACATCTTCGCAACCATTTTCTTACCTGCATCTCAAACTCCTCATGTGAAGTGGGCAGGAGAGGTATTTTAAAAAATCTTTGACAAGCCTTTAAGATATAAGGTATTTTTACCCTTGATGAGCCTCTTTGAGGCTTCACTGCTGTAAAACACCTTTAAAAGCTCTAAGGAGCTATTTCCTAAATAGTCTAGAAATATCTTCTAGTCAGTCTGTCATTGAGTCTTTGGTTTCTTCTCTGTGCCTCCACCATATCCCCAACCCTTACTGCTTTGTCTCAACTCTTAGACTCTCTGCTTTTTATTTTTTATTCCACTCTTCTGCTTTTTAAAATTTTCATCAAGAATGAGGATCTATTAAATGTGATTATATAAAGGAGTTGCAGCAGTCATTCTGCAAGCATGAGGAAAGACCAAGCTATTGCTCTTGATCTCACTGAATGCTGCAGAAATGATACTACTTCTAGATTTCTTGTTCATGTGAGAAAAATAAACCTGTTTGTTTTTTAAAAAAGAATGGGGTTCTATATGATAATGATACATTATTTGTTCTAAGAAAGGTAAACAAGAATACTTGAAGGTGGAGCTAAAGTTTTGATTTCCTTACATAACTCAGGGTGAAGTTTTACACGGTTGTATCTAGGGGGTGAGATTCCTATTTATGACCCTTCTGTGCCCCAAGTTTCCCTGTCTGAATTAGAATGATGCCAGCACTGAATTCACTGGCTCCTGCTCCTGGGACACAGAGCACAGATGGCAGAGGTGGTGGAAAGTGGAGTGGGAGAGGAGAGCAACTCACTTCTGCAGATGGGCAGCGTGTCACTCCACTGCCCACTGGCCAGGCACTGGGATCTAGTGGCCCCTTCAGTCACATATCCAGGGTTGCACACAAACTTGACTACATCATTGAGGTTAAACTGGTTGCCATGAGTGAGGCCATTGATAGGGTTGCCAGGGTGTCCACAGGTAATTGCTGCAACAAAACAGAAGACAGGTAAACCCTCCTATTATTCCACACCCCTAATCTTATTCTACTCTCACCTGGCATCAGTAAAGTTCAGTGCTAAGTCTAACTTTAGTCTCTTTTGCTGTAAAACCTTTATGTCTCAAAATAATCATGGATACATTCTGTCCTCCTTGAAGACATGTCCATAACTTGGACGACCTGAGAGAAATCATTCTATGACTTTCCACAGTGTATTTGTCCTGGATTATGGTTCTCAGAGGTCTTAGTGGCCAGTCTCATCTTTTTTCCCCTGCCTCTGACCCCTGGGCTCCCCACCTCCACTCTTCAGTGCTGGGTATGCCAATGGTCATCTCTCAGCTGATTCAGACCCACCCTTGTTCCTGGGCCAACTTGCAGAGCCAGAGTCAATACTCACCAAGCCTGGTGCACAGTTCAGTCACCCTGCGAGAAGAGTGGCCCAGGTAGACTGTGGGAGCCCAGGACTACTGATCGGAGGGGTCCCCACATCCCATTCCTTCCATGTGTAGGGAGTTCAGGAAGTGCAATTCCTGGTCTTTCTCTGTGCTATTTTAATCACTCTGCCCAGTAAATGCAGTGACCAGTCTGTGCAATTTGGGAAGAAGGAGCCAGCACACTTAGCTCAGCTCTGCTTTTTTCCTCCTGGGACCTCGCAGCCTGCAGGGAGCAATGTGCTCACTGCTCTCCTGGAGGCAGCTTCCTTACCCCCAACCCCTGATGCTGCAGGGCTGCCTGCCCCAAGGCAGTGTTGCTTCTGATTGGGTGGGCGAATTCATCTCATTCTGGGGTTCATGCAGCAGGCCCCACCTGGCTCTCACTTTAAGCTCTGTTTTCCAACTCAGCCTTTAATACTAAGAGATGATATTTGGGCCTCCGTCTCCCACTCTATTTTGTTTCATAATCTGTTCAGACATGCACAGGGAAGAGGAAGGGGGCCTTGAGTGCACAGGCCATTCCAGAACACTCGTGCCTGTCCCTCTATCCCAGTTGTCCCTCCTTTCTCCCAGTAGTGTGGTTTATTCTACTCAGCTGCACTAGCCTCTTGGAGGTTTCTCGAACATACCAGTCAAGTTCCTGCCCCAAGGTCTTTGTATTTGCTTTTCTCTCAGCCTGGAACACTGTTTCCCCCAGACATCCCTTAGTTTTTTCCCTTCTCCTCAGGTCTCCTCTCAAATGTCACCATATCAGTGAAGTATTTCCTTGGTCTCCGGCGGGCCACTCCCAGCACTGCCAGGCCCCTTGCTCTGCTCAACCTCTCTCCATAGCACTGTCACCAACTGACATGCTATACATGAGCTTCTGCATTTGTCTACTGCTTCTCGCCTTTCACCTGAATGCAAGCTTGTTGAGAGTAGCTTTGTTCATTGCCATGTCCTTGGTGTATGTACCAGTGCCTGCCACACAGTAGGAGCTTGATAAACACGTGCTGAGTGAATGATCAATGAGTAAGCACATGAGTGGGCAGATGCCTGGGCGTCCACTCTGGTCCTTAGTTCCATCTTGTCCCTACCTGGAACCTTAGTCTCATGGGGCGTACTCCCACCAGATGTTTCTGCCAGGCCTCTCCCTTAGCTCTGGATTTTAGCTGTGAGAGGATGAGGAACCATGAGGGCTGTTTGCTTAGCCCAATACTTAGTTTCATGAGGACCTCTTCCAAACTCAAATGGTGTTAGTGGGTGTGGGGCTATCAGATAAGGTAGGAGCCAGCCTTTGCTGTGGCCACATGCCATATTTTCTGGGCCAGTTCTCTTTTGTAAGTTTCAGCAGTGGCATCTCTGACTCTAGTGGAGGGAGCTGGGCAGAGCAGGAGAAAAGTCATTAGTGGACCACAGGGTTTCAAGCTGGCCTGGCACAGTGGGATAAGGAGAGGCTAGGAAGGCTGGCAGACCAGTATTTACAGTGCAACCCCATCCCTTCCTGACTTTAGGTCTAAGGATAATTCACTCTGATCTTCAATTTATATAGCTATAAAGTAGAGATTTTGAGATGCATTTCACAGGCTTGCTTTGAGAATAGATTTCCAAATTTACTTATCATTAACTGTTTACTGAGAGCCTTTGATGTGCTAGGTACTCTGTTCTGGAGTATGACACACAAAGAAGAATGCAATATTATAGTCTCTGACTTCAGGGAGTTCATTTCACGGGCTTGTAGGGCAGGAGGAAAGCAGATGTTAAAATACAGTGGGCAGGGCTGAGACTGAGACAGAGACCGATGCTGGAGCAGTATCTCCCCTCTCTGGGAAGAGAGTGCCTTGAAGAGGGCTCCCCAAGGAGTGGCATGATGTCTCAAGGGTGAGCAGGGCGTTGCCAGTTCACAGAGGTGGTGCAAGAGTGGAAATAAGCTTCATGGGGTGTGTGAACCCAGTGAAATCACATGCAGAGTATTGAGTGAAACAAGCTGCTTGGGAGAGCTTGGGAGAGGATCTACCACTTTCACTGTATTTAGAAAGGCTCGTGACTCCCCTCCTCAAAGTAGCCAGGCGTGGTGGCTCATGACTGTGATCCCAGTACTTTGGGAGGCGGAGGCTAGAAGATTACCTGAGCTCAGGGGTTTAAAACCAACCTGAGAAACATGGCAAGTCCTTATCTCTACAATAAATCAAAAATCAGCCAGGCATGGTGGCGCATGCCTGTGGTTTCAGTTACTTGGAAGGCTGAGGTGGTAGGCTTGCCTGAGCCCAGCAGGTCGAGGCTGCAGTGACTGTGAGTGTGCCACTGTACTCCAGCCTGGGTGACAAGAGTGAGACTCTGACAAAAAAAAGTGTATAAAGTGAGAGAGAAGAGTGCTGAAGATATACACTTTTGGGAATACCACCTTCTAAAGGGCAGACAGGCATAAAAACCTGTAAAGGAAACTGAGGTGTGGTCAGAAGAGTTGTCTATTAAAACTTAATAGGAGTGGGTGGTGTCATGGAAGCCAAGGTCAGAGCCGCAGGAAATGTCAGAGACCCCAGGCAGGTCAAGAAAGATAAAGATGGAGAAGTATCCATTAGAGTCCTCAGCAGGGTCATTGATGACCGACAAGGTCACTGTTCCCGTTCTGGCCAGGGCTCTTCCTGCTTCCCGCATAGTCCCAAGCCACAGGCCCTATCCAGAGAGCAGCAGGAGCAGAGGCAGCTGCTGTCACCCAGCTCCGTCTCTGGCACCCCCATACACAGCCCTTGTGCTGTCTTTGGGAACCGGGCTTGCTTTCGGCTTTCAGAGTTTTGGCTGGCCCTTTGCAGATTTCTGTACTGCAGCTCAAGGGTAGCAGAGACTTTGAGGATTCTGAAACATGGACCAGGACCAGAGTGACTGGGATGGGGGTTCATTCTGGCTAGAACAGAGAAGTAGGGTGCAGGGGAACAACTCAGGATGTAGCGGCCCTTGCTGCTTATGAGAGTGGAGGGGTGGAAGCAGCTCTTTCAAGCTGTGTGACGGCTAATTTTATGTGCCAATTCAGTCCTGCCATGGTACCCACATATATGGTCAAATATTATTCTAGATATTTCTGTGAAGGCACTTTTAAGATAAGGTTAACATTTAAATTAGGAGACTTTAAGTAAAGTAGATTACCCTCCATAATGTGGATAGGCCTCATCAATTTGACTGAGGGCCTTTACAGAACAAGACTGACATCCCTCAGCCTGCAGGCTGTCCTCACACTTGAACTGCAACTCTTTTCTGGGCCTGCAGCCTGCCAGCCTATGCCACAGAATTTGGACCTGCCAGCCTCCACAATTGTGTGCGCCAATTCCTTAAAATAAGTCTCTTTCTTTATACATGTACACACACACACACACACACACACACACACACACACACACGCCACACACGATTCTGTTTCTTTAGAAAAGCCTGAACTAATACAGGCTGAAAAGGGGAGAAGGATAAAGTGTCCTGATGATGCCTGAGCACTTCACGGGAGCTTGAGCCCAGGGACCACCAGGTCTGAATTTCCTGAAGGAAGAGACTATGACACATACAATTCGTGCTTATCCACAACCTAACGTGGTTGGCACACAGAAGGTGCTAAGGAAATGCTTACTGAATGTAAACAGAAAGGGAAGGTCAGTGGTAGCAGAGGAGAGAGTTAAAAATAGACTAAGCTCACTAAGGAGGCAGGAGAGAAGGAGATCCAGAGACTGGTGGAGGAATTAGCCTTGGGCCAGGAGAGAGATTCTTCTTCTGAGGTGCCAGGAAAGAGGGCAAGGATGGATGCAGAGAAGACAGATGTGTGGGTTGGGAAGCAGGAAGTAGAAGGAGTTATGATCTCATGGCTTTTATCATCCCTACAAAATAGCAAATGGTACTATTTGCTTAGATAATAGTTGTTGGGGTTTGCATGCCTGACCTCAGTTAATCCTCACAACCCCATGAGGTAGGCACCATCATTATCCCACAGGAAATAGAACTTCAGAGGAATCAAGAGACTTGTTCGAGAAGCACAGTTTCTACATGGTGCATCTGAGTTTTGGATGCAGCTTCTCCAATTACAGGCTGCCTTAACTATTTACTTTAGTAATTTGTTGAGGATATAGGTAGAAGTGGTGGAATACAAGTCTTCAGAAAAGAGGTACATTTGTGAAACGGCTATGTGAGGAACGGACAAGAGGCTACCTGAGGAAATGTAGAGGAGAGCTGGAAAGTCTTGGGAGTCTGGCTGATGCTGGATACTTTGAATCCATGTGTGATGGCAGCTAACACAGTGCCTAACACAAAGTGCACTCTTGCAAATATTTGTTCTTTTACTTCTGCCTTACCCATTCAGAGGCTTCCCAAATCTCTGTGCTCCGGGTTCTCCCATTCTCTATACATTTTCTAAGAGATCCTGGGTACTATGATGTGACAGGGTGGAAGCATTACCACCACCACCACCACCACCACCACCACCACTACCATCATCATCATCACAACAACAACAGCAGCTGCTTAACATTGATTTCTAATCATTTTACATGTATTAATTTATTTATTCCTCACAGTAGTCTTTTAGGTTCCTGCTTTTTATAGACAAGGAACCCGAGACTCTGTGAGTTACCAACTTGTGTACAGACACAAAGCCACCGAATATCTGGTGATATCTGGTAGTCAAGCTGAGATGTGAACCCTGGCAATCCGGGCCCACACCTGAATGCCTAACTCCTTCCCACTTGCCTTTGAATACAGTCTAGTCTAAAACGGAAAGTCTTTAGGACAGGCATTCTCCAGTCAGACCTCAACGTTCTCTACTATTCATTACCTACACCTCTTCACACACATTGTATGCCAATCAGTTTCCTGAAGGCATTTGAATTTGCAGCTTCTGGATGCAACTAAATATCTTTTGTTTACACACATCTGAAAAAGTGACTAAATATAGATGGATCTTGTTTTCTTTTCTTTCTTTTTTGCGATGGGGGTCCTGCTATGTTGCCTAGACTGGGTATCTAACTCCTGAACTCAAGGGATCCTCCCACCTCAGCCTCCTAAGTACCTGGGATTACAGGTATGCCACCACACCCAGCTTGGGTCTTGTTTTTTGTAAACCTAATACTTAAAGTATTATTAAGACTAATTTTCATGCATTATTTATTGAGTAAGTCTCAATATTTTATGGCCCTATTACATATATGGAAAGCCAAATGAAGAAGAATTAAAAACAAAAACCTGCCTTACAAAAATTAAAAAGAAAAACCCACACTTTACATAAAGGTTCATTTTAGGGAAATTTAAAAAGTGAGGAATTTTCCAAATGACTTTCAGGCAGCTGAGGATAATGGTGGTCCTAAATTTTAAAAATGCAGATTAATAAGAAGAACAAATAAAAGTATAGAAAGCCTTGGCCTATAGCATAACTAGAAGACAGAGTATGATACAAACTTGAAATTATTTGTAAATAGAGAAACAGGAAACCCAGGCAGAGTTATCTCTCATGCTTTTGTTATAAGCTTTTGCGGAGAGCAAGACCGAATGGGAAAGAGAAGAGAGGAGCAGGCAAAGGGCCTAATATGGATCTAAGATCACTGCCAGAAAGAAAGAGTCCATCTTGAATGTGAACATTCTGAAAAGAAATCCTAGTATGTCAGTGCACAACTACCGGGAAGGGACATAAAGGTTTGTGTGATTTTCCCCACTGCTTCTGGAAGAAAAGAAAGAGATATACACTGGGTGATAAAGGGAAAAAGAAGCAAAGACGGGAAACTCTAGAAACTATAAGACAAATGAGAACAAACAAGGAAAAAAAAGAAGGCCATACAACCTCTCCCTCACCACACACAAAACCCTTCAATTAAAAAAGTAGAAAAAAGAAAAAAAAAGAAAAAGAAAAAAAAAAAAGCAGAAAAGAAACCAATCGCTCTCAAATCCCAAAGTCAGGCAAACATCTGAGGGAATCAAAATGAGGTAAAGATGATCAGAGAGAAAGAGTTTGTTACCCTGACAGAAGAATGTACTCTTAAACCATTCTAAAGTTACAACATGAATAGAAAACATCAGCTTAAATCTATACAAAGATACTCTAAGAAAAAATAGAAAAAAAATCAAAACATTTCATTTGATGACTACCTCCCCATCGAAAATAAAATGCATGAGACATAAGAAAACTGTAGCAACATCCTAAACTGAATCAAATATTCTCAAATAAGCATTTGGAGATATTAAAAATCACCATGAGAATCAGACAATCAAAAACTAAAAGCACAAATGTACAAAAATGGGGAGAAAATAAAATATAACTGATTGCACGCAGGAAAGAAATAGAAGAAAAAGACAGAATCATCTGAAAAATGAAGACTAAATTATAACAGGCCCAAGGAGGAATATTCTTAAATGATAATTTAATAAGAGTTATTGCAGAAAGTCAGGTAAACAACCAAGGGAATTACCTTGAGATAAAGAAAGAGGTAAAAATGATCAGAGAAGAGACTGAATCAGAAGATGGGCAAAGAAGATTCAATAGACACAAAATTAGAGTTGATGAAGAGGGAAAACAAAACAATGAGCAACAGAACACGACACCAGTGTTTAAAACTACAGTCCAAGAAAAAAATTTCAGTAATAAAAAAAGATCTGAATCTATATATCCAAAGACCCACAGAATACCTGGGGAAATTATCTTGGAATAGTCAACTCTGAGGCATGTACTAATAAAAATATTGGGCCTTAGGATAAAGGAAATAAATAATCTAGACCCCCCAGAAAACCACCAACTGATCTATAAGAAAAATAGAATTAAATTGATAGTATAATTCTAAGAATCAAATACATAGAAACAGAGAGTAGAATGGTCCTTACTAGAGGCAGGGAAGTGAGGGGAAATGGGGAGATGTTGGTCAAATGTTATAAAGTTGCTGTTATAGAGGATGAATTCATCTAGAAATCCAGTGAACAGCATGATGATTATAGTTAATAATACTGTATTGTACACAGGACATTTCCTAAGAGAGTAGACTCCAGGTGCTCTTCACACACACACACACACACACACACACACACACACGTAACTATGTGAGGAAAAGTTAATTTGCTTGACTGTAGTAATCATCTTACTATATATAAGCATGTCAAAACACCATGTTGTACATCTTAAATATACACAATTTAAAAAGCAAGGTGCACGAGGAAAACACACAAGTAACATGCAAAGCAAAACAATGATGGAGCATTTTTTAAAAAGTCAAAGGAAGAAATGATGACCAAGAATTTTATATCCAATCCAGTTATCCTTCAAATCTTAAAGTATGGAAAAAGCAGTTTCTAATGTGCAAAAACTAGGAGGAGAATATTGTGCAAAGAGGGCCTTAATGAGGAATGTATTAGAGACTAAGCTTGATCTTACTAAGAGATAATGGAAAATTTCAGCAGTATTGGTGTGCTTTTGATATATTAATTGTAGATCTAGGAGTAAAATAAAAGTAGGGGAAAAGTAGAATAATAATATATAAACACTATAATAAATGTTTTATGGTTTGACAAGGTGGAAATAATGCAACTAAAAATGGCAGGAGAAGGAGAGGAAAAGGAAAGCAGAATAAGCTCATTTATTGTTTTATAACTAATAGTTGAAAATCAAAGGATACTACCAAAACCAATAAACTTGGTAATAAAAGGTTAAATAAGAAAGCAGGAAGCTAATGGCATTAAAATGTTATAAGTACAAAAGTAAACAACAAGACAAAGATACAAACTTTCGTAATTACCAAAAGAAATGAAAAAAGAAAACAGATATAGATACCATAAATATAGTTCATACACAATAATTATGTAAAACACGACAGAATCAAGACCAAAAATGTCAGTTAAATCAATATATGTAAATGAGTTAAGCTAACTTAAAAGAAAACTATTTTTAGATGAGCTCAAAAGGCAATTTATTCTGCAAACAAGAAAAACACAGCTTAAGAGATTTAGAAAAGCTAAACTAAATGACCAATCAGAGGTGTACCAGGCAAAAGAATGAAAGTAGGGATCACTAGCCTAATATCAAGAAATGCAAAATTCCGGCAAAAAAATACCAAAAGTGACAAAGAAGTCATTTTTAAAAGCTGAAATCCACAATTTGCAGTGGAAATACTAGTTGTGAATATCTATGCACCAAATAACACAAGAATAATTTTTATATAATAGAAACTACAGGAAATGCAAGGGAAAACAGAAACACACTAATAATAGAAAATTTTAAACCCAATCTCTCAGGTCAAAACAGACCAAGTGGACAAAAAATTAAGTAAGAATGTGGAGGACACAGATAACATAATCAATAAGCTATATCTTATGAATATGTAAATAGAATATTACATCCTAACACTCTTTAATCTCAAGTGCATATGGAACACATTCATAACAATTAATAAACTATTGGCTCACAAAAACATGAAGTAGAGATATTATATGCAATGCAATAAAATTAGAAATGAATAACGTAAGAAAAACAAAAAAAGTCCTTCTACCTAGAAATGTTAGAAAATGTTTCTTGGTAAAAGGGGAAATTAATAGCAAAATTACAGAATTTCTAAAAAATAATAAACACTGATTAGAATCTATGAGATATAATAAAAGCAATGATCTGAAGAAATTTCATAATCTTGAACGTATATCAATAGAAATCAATAGAAATGAAATAATAACAATAATTAAATTACCATTTCAAAAGCCCAAAGATGAATAAAAGAGTAAATCAAAAGAAATCACAAGAAAGGAGATAAATAATAAAGGTGAAAGCAGCAATTAACAATGCAGAGAACTGAAAACAATAGATGTAATGATTTTGCCTTTGAAAAAAAAGAACAAATATTAAAAAAAAAAATCCTAGCTAATCTAATCAAGAACAAAAGGGTTCAAGTCCATGTTGAAAGAGGCCCGTGACTAGGGAGAGTGGATGACATACTTACGCACACAGAAAGGAGTCTTGCCCGACCAGTGATGATCCTGCTGGCAGATGCGCACAGACATGCCGATCAGACGAAAGCCGGCGTTGCACTGGTATACCATGCTTCCCCGGTAGTTATAGTTCTCCCCATTGATGTGTCCATTGACGATGGGCTCTGGAGTCCCACAGTGTCCAGCTTTGGTGGGAGATGGGGAAGAGAGTAAATCAAAGAGGGGCATATAGAAAATAAGGTGCAACTTGGTCAGCGTGGGGAGAGTCAGGGGATGTTGATGAAGACCACTGATGAGTCACCCATCACTTTTCCCACCTTCCCCTGTGAGTAGCAATCCAGAAGTGATTTCAGGAATCCTAGAAATGATAGAAATGGTGTTGAGGACTCGGCAACCCCAAATCCCAAGGCTGCCTCCCAAATGGTCATCTATTTCTAAGTTTTAGTTTCTGTGTCTGTACATGCTAGAAAACGGTCGCTGTTACCTCTCTGCCTCTGGGATCATCTCTTGCTTTTTCTCATCAACTAGAAGTTACTGATCACCTATTGCAGGGAGGGCACCAGCGTGTACATCAAGGCAGTCAAAGCCTGGTTGTTTTGAAAACCACCGTGTGAAAACAGATGGTTAGGTTAAATTCATCCTTTTTTCTCCTTGAGTGGCATCCAGGTGAGTTTTTATTAATAGGATTTGAGTAGAGTGTATTCCTGGCATTTCCACCAGCTTCCTTTGACTCTGTGTGGAAATGACCCATTACTATGTCCCTAACGGGCCCAGGACAGTGGGGAGAAGGCAGCACTATTCACCCTGGGACAGACCACTTATCCTGTTAGGTTTGTGTGGCTCAGAGCCTCTTATGGGCTTGAAGGATTCAAGAAAGGAGTGGGAGGAGAGAAAACCTTAGAATCTATGGCTCGGGCAAGGAGTGGGAGAAATGATAACTTTGTTCTTTGTAGGCAAGGTGAAGACTGGGATTCACCCATTATACAAAGACCAGTAAGAAGGGCTGTGTTTCTGATCAGAATGAGAGCCCCTTCTGATCATTCTTTGGGATCCTCCAAGAGAAGCTAGCTCAGGATTTTAGTCACACTAGATTCCTAATAGTTGGTGTTTGCATTAAGTATTTTGTATCGGTAGTTAAAATGATACTGTTCACAGATTGGATCCCAGCTTTGTAAAACTTGAGCCTATCCTGGGGAGAGAAAATGGGCTGATAGGTGGTGAGGTCACTTACCAAGGCAGCGCACTTCAGAGCCACTCCAGAGCCCATTGGCCATGCACTCCCGCACCCTGGAACCCACAAGTGTGTATCCGGAGTTGCAGGAGAAGATGGCTGTTGCTCCATAGACAGACAATGTTCCGATGCGGTGTCCATTGGGGGGTATGGGGAGCTCTCCACAGGAAATGACTATAAGGACCACAAAATGCTCAGTAAGCCAGTCCTAAGAGAACAGACATGTGCTGCTTCTGATTAGCAAGAATAATGACAAAAATAAGATCTGTTCAACTTTACTGGAACTCCTGACTAGAATATAGGTTGTGACACCTCAACTGGAGGGGTCTCCAGAAGCACTGGAAGAGTGTTTAAAATGCCTGGGCTCCACTGTAGAATCATGACTCACAATTTTTGAAGATAAGGCCCAAGCATGCGTATTAAAAAAAACAAAACAAAAAACAAAACTCCTCAGGTGGTTCAGTTGTGTGCTGTGGTTACAAAGAGATAGTGATTCTGTGGTATGCTCCTTAGTGCCCAGGACAGACACTGCAAATTGATTCAGGTTCCTTTTTTTTTTTTGCTGAGCCTAGTGGCAGTCTCCTACTCCTTCTCAACAGAGCACCGCTGAGAGCTTCTGGCTAATGTATGAGGTGAGGTCTAATCACTAAGCTGCGTGGAAATGTGAGTGGCTGTGTTATAGTGAGGCTGTCACACGCTTGTCACCAGCTCTGCCACACACATGGTGGTATATCTCCCTGTGGAGTCTGCACCACAGTGTGTACAAACAACAGGACATTGGATCATCGGTGTTAGAAGATACCACTCCTTCATCTACTCAGTCTTAAACTCCCATTTCTTATTGGTCAGCTATTTCCTTCTACCTCTTTATAGACACTTCCTTCCTCAATGATATCCTTATTGATTACATAAATATTATCAGTCTGTCCCTATTGTAATGGAGCCATGCTGAGCCGCTCAGAGCTCCTTTTAGGATTGAAAGACTTATTGCTCAAGCTGCTTGCAGACAACCCTTGGCTATTAGCCTTCTTCATATTGCCTTGGCTGAAGAAGAGTTTTCTCTCATGCTCCCTTTTGGACCAGCCTGCATCCAGTGACTGGTCACTGTGGAGGTATGAAGGCTCCTGTGCCCCAACTTGTGACAATTCAGAAGGGCCATCCCAGCTTCAGAGCTTCCTTGGGGGAGGAGAGGAGGGCGGGAGGAGGGAGGCTTTCCTTGATACTGCAGCAGAGCTCAGCTTTCTCTCTGCCAAGTCCTGCTTCCTTCCCTTTCCTTCCTTTCCCTTTTGCAGGTGGTGATCCCAAGAGCACTCCTTAATAAGCTTCTGTCTTAGAGTTGCTTCCCAGGGTCCCTGACCTTTGAAACTATATTAAAGAACCATAGAAAAACAATTAATGATGGAGAATGAAGGGTGGGTAGACTTAGGTGGCCTGTCCCGTGCTATCCCTCATTCTTCCTTTACACCCTCCCATTTCAGGTCTTGTCACACCACGCTATCATTGCTTCTTTATTTGTCTGCCTCTCCAGTAGGTGATAAACTCCTGTGGGGAGGAACTACAGTCTTTTATCTTCATAGCTCTATAGTATCTGGCATATAGTAGGGGCCTGATAGATGCTAAATAAATGAATTAGTAGATGCTTATCTGGACTAAGGCAGCTTTTTTTCTTTTTTTGAGTTGGAGTCTCACTCTGTCACCCAGACTGGAGTGCAGTGGCATGCTCCTGGCCACCACAGCCTCGACCTGCTGGGCTCTGGTGATCCTTCCGCCTCAGTCTTCCAAGTAGCCAGAACTACAGGTGTGCGCTACCACGCCCAGCTAACTTTTGATATATTGTAGAGACGAGGTCTCGCCAAGTTGCCTGGGTGGGTCTTGAGCCTGTGGGCTCAGGCAATCCACTTGCCTCAGCCTCCCAAAGTGCTGGGATTACAGGCTGAGCCATTGAGCCCGGCCAAGGCAGCTTTTAATAAGATGACGACATGCTAAGAAGTACTTCCTTAAAGGAGTAGGCATTTTTCCAGCTCCTCATTATATGTGAATGTCAAAAAAGTAGTACACTGCAATCCCTGGTGATACTCCCCTCCCCCCTTCCCAGTTCACCCCATGCATGAGATATTTCAAGTAGGAGAAGGCACTCTGCCAAAGTTGCCCACCCTCCCCTCCTGAACTTACTTTGGCAGGTGGGCATAGAGTCCCCAAGGCTCCATTTGCCATTGGCCTGACAGCGGATGACCCTTTGGCCGGTATAGTAGTAGCCGGGGTCACAGATGAGCATCAGCTGGGCCTGGAACTGGTACTGTGTCTCGAAGATGAGCCTCCAGCGGCCATGCTCCACACTGATGCTGCTGACATCAGGACAGGTCACAGCTGGGGAAACAAGGAGCAGGGAACGGGTTAATTAATTAATTGTGGAAGACATTGCAAGAGTCCACGTTTGGGGACTTGTAGACCTTAATGCAGTAATGATGAATTCCAGAATCTTCAGTCCCCAGGCAGGTTTGATAAGTGAATGAAGGTGGGGGATGTGGCAAACTGGGGCTTACAGATCAAATATATAAATGAAAATGAAAAATAAATGAAAGAAGAGAAGTGGTACTCAGTCAGTGTTGATTGTTGGATGTGAGACTGCAAGTTCCATTTGGTCAGTTCTTTACTTTTCAAGAGAAGCCAGAAATCTGGATTTTAACATAAAATTTCCTGATTTAAGAACGTTTTAAAGCAATTCAAAATTTGTTTTAAAGTATAGTGTAGGCCAAACAAAAGTAAACAAAACTCTCTTATCTTTGGACTGGATGTTGCAGGCTGACAGTTTGTGACTGGCCTACAAGTTGTCATTTTAGAGGTTTATGATGAAGGGACACATTCATGTAAACTTTCTGACAGTTTCTCCACCTAAAAGGGTGTGGACCAGGCCATTTCTAGGTTGCATGGTGGCTTGTGGGAATATCTCATGTAACAGTGGTCTATCAATGCTTTGAGAGCAATTTTAGCACTTGTTTCCTCTCCCTGAATCCCCCAACCTCCACACCCATATTTTCTCCCTCATTTCTGTGCTTTTAACTTACTTCTTAGATGAATCTTTCTAGCTATCACCCCAACCCTTCCTTATACCCGCCTCCACTGCCCGAGGACTCACGGACACACTGTGGGGGGACGTTGTGGTTGTTCCACAGGCCTGTATCCAGGCACTCTGCAGTGGCCTCGGTGCCTGTCTGGAGGTGGTAGCCTTCGCTGCAGCTGTACACAGCCTTGGTTCCCACTGTGTACTCCTTGCCAAACACCATCCCATTCTTGGGGGCCTCTGGAAGCCCACAGGAAAGAGCTAGCAAAGGAAAACACATGCCGTGAGCATTTTTGATTTAGGATGGTATTCTAGGAACATATTTTTATGTTTCCTTTCTTCCCAAGGTTCTAAAAAAGTTATAGTAAAAAATAGTAAAAAGGAAAGACCTCATAATAAAAAAGAAGATCGGAGGATCTTCAGCAGAGATTTTTTTTTTTTGAGTTGGAGTCTCACTCTGTCGCCCAGACTGGAGTGCAGTGGCCGCTGCCGGCCACTGCAGCCTCGACCTGCTGGGCTCCGGCGATCCTTCTGCCTCAGCCTTCCAAGTAGCTGCAACTACAGGCGCGCGCTACCACGCCCGGTTAATTTTTGATTTATTGTAGAGATGAGGTCTCGCCAAGTTGCCCAGGCAGGTCTCGATTTTTATAAAAGTCTGGAGAAAGGAATGAAAATCAAAGTATGCTGATGGATTAAATGGAGAAAAGCAGCCATAGCCCAAGACGCATGAGAGGGAGACTCGGGGTGAGACCAACTCTCTTCATCCCTTCCCACAAGCACAGTGTAGAGGCATGCATGCACCTAGTCTCCAAAAAAAATAGGGAGGACTTCTTAAGGCGAACTCCCTTGACAGAATTAGGGCTGCTATGGTGGGGTTCTCATCTCACAAATGAGGAAAGCTCATTTAATTTTAAGACTTGAGGGCTCTTGACCTTAAGGCTGCCACTTTGCCTGCTCATCTCTGCCACACACTCACCTCAACTTCTCATTCATCAGGGAGACCTAGTGGGCTGAGATGTCTGTATCTAATAACAATAAAGATAACCCACATCTGATCCCTGGAAAAATCAACTAGCCTTTACTTTAAAAATATGAACAATCAGGGATAGTTATACATACGAAGAAAATCAGCAGTGTGAATGAGATAAACCAAGATAAGGTGTTTTTAAAAGTCCCTTTAGGAAACAGAGCTAATCAGGAAATAGCAGATATATAATTTTCAAACTTCTGATTAGTTTGAAGATTATATATCTGCTATTTCCTGACACATGGTACTCATAAAATGAGAAGAGTGTGCTTTGAAAAAAGAACAACTAAAAGGGAACAAGGAAGAGCTCTTTGAAATGAAAAAATATGATTGCCAAAATAAGCTTTAAATATAAGGCTTGGAGATTAAAAGTAAAGGAAATTTCCCAGAATATAGACCAAAAAGATAGAGATTGAAAATGAGAGAAAAAGATGATAACTCGGAAGATCAAGTCAGGAGGTCTAGAATCCAACTGTTCAGAGCTCCAGAAAGAGAGAACAGATGGAGTAGATGGGATGGAATTATTATAGATGAAAATTTCTCAGCGCTGAAGAGCAACACAGTCTTCAGATGCAAAGGGAGCCAACAGGATGCATTGAGAACCACTCTTAGATACACCATCATGGAATTTCAGAAGCCCAAAGACACACAGGCATTTCTACAAGTTCCTGCAGTGAGAGCAATTGTGAGATAACTGTGAAGGAATCAGACTGGCATCATACTTCCTGTCAGAAATACCCGTGTTTGAAGATAATGGAACAAAGCCTTTAGACTTCTGAAGGAAATGATTTGTAACCTAGAATTTTACCTAGTCAACCGACCAGGTTTGAGGGCAAAAATAAAGACATTTTCAGACATTTAAAGACTCAGAAAATTTACCTCTGACGAACCCTTTCTGAGAAATTTACTTAGGCTATGTTCCATCAAAAAGAGGGTGAAATAAAGAAAGGGCAAGATATGGGATATAAAAAATGACAGAAGTAACTCAGGAGTACAAAGGAAAGGAATCTGAAGGTGACAGCTCAGGAGAGAAATGTGTGCAGCAACATGGTCCAGGCTATTATTTAAGGAGTAGGGTCAACATTATGTTTATAGGAGGAACAGACATTACTTAGGTAAGAGTAATTTGTCTGGCCCTTGAAAGAAAACAATACTTACAAACCACACTTGCCATTTGATAGTTTAGGAGCTATTATAGATGGAGACATTAATCAGAGTCAAAGTACCCACCACTGCCCCTCATCCACCACCTGCTCCTGCAACTAGTCTAGAGCTCATACTTCCTTCACTCAGAGCCAGAGTAAGCTTGAGCAAAGTCCCATCAGTATGCTCTAACAATGATGCCTGACGTTCCTAGAATTTCCAGAACCAAGAGGAGTCATTGTGATAGGGCTCCTTAAGATATGGAGAAGTGTTGACTGTTCAGAGGGAGAGAGGATGGAATACTAAGATGGAAGAAGGATTCAAAGACTGAATGTGGACCAAAGACAAGGATCAGGAACACAGAAATAACTTGGAAATAAGGTAGCATTTGAGCTCCTTTAGTGGTTCTAGGATAGCCAAACTGTCATATTAGAGCAACTAACTGCCTGGTTTTCTTTAGCCCTTTGGGAAGAAATATTTAGGTTCCCATTGACATTTTGCAAGGAGAGTCAACCCAGGAAAAGCCAGTGAAGGAAGTGGACAGCAGCTGCATCTCACTAGCCCTGGCCTGGCCCTGTTTCTAAGAAGACAGATGAAGATAACTTCCCAGCCTGAGAGACCAAAAGCTTATGTCTCATGATCTCCATGCTGAAATACAGTCCCCCAAACCCAGAGGTTAGACTGATACTTCCCATGGGTAGGAGAAGAGGGGATATAATCACAAAGTGTTTGGGGCTTGTAGTGGAATGAGATCACTGAGGGAGAAACTTGTAGGGTGAGAGGATGGTCTGAGGGAAGGAGAGAGAAGGCATCAAGAGGCATAGAATTGAATCTCTAAAGCAGCAGTGGGGAAGTCATGTTTTGGAAGCAGTGGTAGGGAACTGGAAAAATGCCAGGTTGTTCCTGACCCCGAGTTATGTGGGAAGTGGGTGCTGGGTGGAAGGGGACTAACACCCTCCACTTGAAAGGACCACAGTAGGATGCTCTCAGAGCAGAGTCACAGTCTCCATGGAGGCAGGAAGTGAAGACAGCCTCTGGGTAGTGACTGAGGGTGTATGCTTGCCAGTGGAATGGGGCAAAGACATGCAGAGCAGCATGGGGATGAATGGGCTGAAGCCTGTAGGGGCTTAATTTGGGGTGGGATTGTAAGATAACAAGATGAAAGACCCAGTAGGTTTCAAAATCAGAGTTCTGGAAAAAAGACTTGTCCATGGTGGTGCAGTTAGAGACACAGAGACTGAAGCCAAATGACATTTGCCATTAGTGGACAGTCAGTTCTCTGTGACCTTTGCTTAGGGCTTAGAGATTATTAATAACACATTGTTTTTATTCTTTGAGAAAGTGCAGGCACAGGCGAGAAGGCTGTGAGGATTAGATATAATAGATGTCATTAAAAAGTACTTCACCACACTGGAAACCAAAAAAATAAAACCAAACAGCAATGTGGTTTCCTGTCTTTGTCTATGTAATTGGTAAAGTTTTCTTCTCTTTTTTTAATGCAGTACATAATGTTGAGACTGTGGGAGAAACAGTTCCCAGATGTTGCTGGTAGAAGTATAAATAAAGTCACATTTTCTGGGGGTGCAATAACTATCAAAGCTATACATTTTGCATATGTTATGATTCCACAATCTCATTTCTGAGATGGTGGCTCAGTCTGTAATCTCGCGCCTTTGGGAGGCTGAGGTGAGTGGATTGCCTGAGCCCGCGGGTTCGAGACCCACCTGGGCAGCGAGACCTCATCTCTACAATAAATCAAAAAATCAGCCGGGCGTGGTAGCGCACGCCTGTAATTCCGGCTACTCGGAAGGCTGAGGCGGAAGGATCGCCGGAGCCCAGCAGGTCGAGGCTGCGGTGGCCGGGAGCGGCCACTGCACTCCAGTCTGGGCGACAGAGTGAGACTCCAACTCAAAAAAAAGAAAAAAATATGAAATGTTCAGAAAGATGGAAATATACGTTAATAGTAGTAAAAATACAGAAATACAAATAACTAACAATAAAATTGATACTTGAATAAATGAGTTTTCCCATAATGCCATGCAACCACTGAAATAATAACAAGGAATTATATTTAATTATATGAAAGATGTCAGCAAAACACTAAGAGCTTGTACACTGATGATCCTGCTTTTGTAATCAGTATATAAAAGGTTCCCACAGTTGGCTGAAATGATAACAGCTGTGATCTCGGGTGATAGGATTATAGGTCATTTTCACCTTTTCTTTTGTATTATTTATAGTTCTTTTTTTCCTCTAGATTTCTAGTCTGAATGTACATTACTTTAAGGAAAAAGGAAACCTCGTGAAGTAGAATAGGTAATGCACAGAAACTGACTGGTGCATTTCAAATGTTTAGTCAACAGACTTGCTCCGTGAACCCAAACACCCCTCTGCTGGGAGCCCCCCCAGGTGGCCAGGAGGAGGCAGGTTCCTTCTTACCTCTGAGCTTCCACACACTGTTTATACTCTTGATACACTTCCTTCCTCTGTCACTTTGCATTTCAGGTGCTCACATACCCATCTTCCCTATGGCTCTCAAAACACCAAAGCTGCTATGTACATGTAATTCCCTGGCTTGAGATATTATAGATCCTCAAGAAATGTTTGCTAAATGAATGGATTAATTATCAAAGAGGAAACTCCCATTTGGCAATGACTGGTCTTGGGACAAATCCAAGATGTGAGCTGGATCTGAGATACCCAGTGACCCCCTTTTCAGCTGCTTCTTACCTTGACAGAGAGGAATGGCCTCGCTCCACAGGTGGTAGCCCTGGGGATGCCGGGTACAAATGGCCATGCTGTGTCCCACCAAGCGGTAGCCTGCGTTGCAGCCAAAGTGGATGGAGCCACCGGGCTGGGTGCTAGTCTGGCCCAGGATGAAGCCATGGAGTGGAGCCCTGGGCAGGCTGCAGTAAGGGGCTGAACAATAAGAGGAGGCTCAGGGAACCAGTGTGAGGAGGAAGACGGACATGGTCTTTCACGCAGGCTTTCTCCCCCTTTTTCTCCCCCCGTTTCCTTGTCTTGGCCCCTGCCAAGTCCTCTGCTACTTGGGAAGGTCTGAGTGGTAGATATTGAAGAACAGCCAGTCAGTTTAGTGAAGCCAAAACAAAACAAAGGGGAAGAAAAAACCAAACACACATAAAAAGTCCCCACAAAAAAACTTAACTCCATGAAGCACCAGTCCTTTTGTGGTCTGAAGGCAGTGCTGGATGTATGACTAGAATCAAGCTTTCAGATCCCTTTAGCTCTCAAGTAGATTTAGAAAGTAGAACCCACTGAAATGGGCCTGGAAAGGTGTGCCTACAGGGGTGTGAACTCTGAAGTCAGTCAGGTCTGGGTTCAAGTCCCATTTCTGACCTAACTAGCTCTGTGACTTGGGACAAATCACTGAAGCTCCTTCAGCTCCAGCTTCCTCGCCTGTAAATTGGGACTGGTAACACGTATCTCATAAGTTCATGGACAATTTAAATGAGACCACATATATAAAGCCCCCAGCATAGCCCAGGGCACTTAGTGCTCAATAAATGTTTTTTCTCTTTCTTTCTGTTGTGTAGGGGAATGAGCCAAGATGAATCTGTGACAATCCAGGACATAAATTTCCCTATAGGGCTAATTTCCCCTCCTCACATGGCTCCAATTTATTTCATTCACTTATTCAACAAACAGATATCGAGTGTCTATTATGTGTCAGGTGTTGTTCTCAGTGCTGGCTATATAACAAGGAAGAAAACAGACAAAAATCCCAGCCCGAGAGAACTCACATTACAAACCTTGCTGGGATCTGTTGGGGGAGTTCTGTGAGGCGGGAAAGAGAGACGACCAAAGGACCACACAGAACATGCCCTTCGTTTGCCCTAGGAGTCCCTGGTGGGCTTTCCCAGGAAGACATGGATAAGGCAGGATTAGGATGTAGGGCCCTTACATCCACCCCACAGTGAGGTTCTCTGGCCTCTTACTTCACACCCCTCTGTTGGTGAAATTGCTGTTTTAAGTAGCTCCCTTCTAAGCCAGATATGCTTCCCCACTCCTACTTTGCCCCATGTCCTATGTATATTGTCTGTACATGGCTATCTTACTCAGGAACAAGAATCTCAAAGAATATACTTAGTTACAGTGATAGACACAGGTATAAATTATACGAGTCTACTGTATCTGAATTATTAAGCACTAATTAATTAGTGTACCATGTAATTAATTCACTTTCTACAAGCCATATGTATTGTAATTATAACTGACTCATTATCCCCAAACATGTTGGGCTTTAGAACATCAAGGAAAGGGTAACTCCTTAATAGCTTTCAGTTCCAAAATTAGCAGCCAGCATCGTGAAATGCTGCTCAACTGCTGTATTTCCTTTTTGCATGAGCAGCTTCCAGGAACTGAGCCTGAGTCACTCCTAACAGGTACCTTAAGGTTTCTTTTTCTTCATGAGGGAACTGAGGCCTGAAGTGGTTAAGTGCCTAGTCTAGCAATCCTAGAATCTGTTAGTGCCAGAGCTGGTCAATGACCCTGGGAACCTGAAGCCACTCCCCCCCACCCCTCTTCTGTGTGCACCAGGGAAGGAAGAGGTTGGGTGGACTTTGCAGAGGATAGAGACTCTGAGACAGTAAAGATCCACCTCCTTGCAGGCTCCTCTCAGCTTCCTCTGGATAACACTCCCCTGGAAGCCACACCCAAGGGTTCTTTAAGACTGTTCACATGGGCCCTTGAAGTTTGGGCTGGTCTTGCAAGTAGGAGACCCATGAGAAGCGATGGACCGAGACAAGTGGCAGTTTTAACTTGACATCCCTTCTAACCGATATTTTAAAGAAATGTGTCCAACATTTGTCTGGAATGTAGGTCAAATGCAGCCAGGGGAAAAAGTGTTCAAAGGGAACTGGTGCATGGTGAAACCCCCCATGGTTTTAAGTAATTCATTTCGCCTCCAAGCTTGCAGTGTCCAGTCGGCAGTTCACTGAACCCACCTCCCTTCAAAGTGGGCATCAAGCAGCTTATGAAGCTTTCTTCCAACCACAGCCAGATGAGAGTTCAGAAGAATTCAATTTTCTTCATCTCATTATATTCCCAGGGACATTTTTGTGCTCCTTATGGACTGTAGCCCAGGTCAGCCTTCTGGCTGGCCTTGCTTTTGATCTGACTCTGCCTATAAGACATGGCTTGCAGAGCAGAAGAAAGGCTCCTAGCCTTGAAATATGGCCCATCCTTTGCTGCTTGTCTAACAGTTGCCAGCTAGAGACCCATGTCTTAGGGCTTTTTAGTTTTAGTAACCTTTTATTAATGTTTCTGAAATTTCCTAAGGGGGCAGAATCACCTTTAGGCAGTATCAGATTATATATAATATAAATACATTGACTGACTATATGAGAAGAAGAGAAGAAAGGCTGAAAACGGGGAAAGGCATCAAAAGAAGAGGTGGGAACTGCCAAGAATTCTTGAAGAGCTGTGGGAGAGGTAGATTTAGAGGAAGAGAACAGCTGCCCAGTCCCCACAGAGGAGCTCGCCGCCTTGAAGGGGAGAGAGGCCATAGCTTATTTGGGTGCTTCAGATGAGCAACTTAAGGGGCTCATGGGCTGTGGCCCTCTCACGAATCCTTATGTTTTACTCACCTGAGTACCGAATCTTAAAGCCTTTCCGATTGTAGGCATGATCAGATGACCAGCGAAGGTACACAGAATTACTTGAGCTGGTGACAATCAGGGGAGCTGAGTAATTCCCACTGAGGGCTTTCAGCAGTGGACTTTGTCCTGAGGGACCTGGGTGAGAAGGACACAGGATTAGAGATCATCTGTGCTACTGCAGGCAGTGCCAGGTGAAGATGCTGGGGCTCAGATGGTTGGGTAGCTTGTTTAGAGTTGCCAAAATCATTCATACTTGTGCTGCTCTCTGCATCCCCGGGCACTGCACTCTAAGTCCAGTTGTAAAGCAATGTTCTAGGAAGCCCCTGCCTCCCTACAGGAGTTGGCAGATGGGATGAAATCTATTTTCACTGTGGGACTTGACCAAGGTCAAGTAGCTGTTTAATGGAAGAGCTAGTTTTCAAACTGGGGCCTTCTTCCACTTGGCTACCCTACTCCTCTTGTGTGAACTAAAAGCAGCTCAGTGCCTGCTAAGAAGAAAATATATTTACTGAATGACTATATAGTAATAAAGCTAGAGGAAAACGTCATGTCTCAGGGTCATAAGTAACAGAGCTTCACAATGTTGCGTTTCAAGGCTCTTAGAGAAAGACCTCCCTCTTCCTTTTTCCTACCTTAAATGCCTGGGCTTGCATCCTAGGGGGCTGGTTGAAGGGAGGCAGAAAATAAAGCTGGATAATCCGTAACACAGGATTTATTGCCCTGGAAAAGCCCATGAATGATGGCTCTAATATGCTGCTGAGATAGTTCTTTGAAGCTTGGGAAAGGTAATGGACCATATTAAACAAGGTAGAGCCGTCAGAATTGCTGTGGCAAACTACGAAGGAGGGAATCAAAAGGTTCAGAGAAGTAGCATGCTAGAATAGGTCTGCCCTATAAAAGCAGAACACCCACCAGCTGACCATATGTCTCAGGAGGAACTGGGACACTCCCCTGACTAAAGCAATCAGGAGGTGAGGGGCTGGGGGAGGTGAGCACCAGCATTACTGAAAACTGAGTAATGGCTGTCTTCTGTAGTCCGAAACAAATGAGAGGAGATGTCATCACAGAACTGGGCTCCCTAGTGGTAATGAGAAGATCCTAGAATACAGAGGCCAGATGGGAGAACTGAGTAGTCAGAAGCAAGGTTGGCATAATTACTAAAATGGGCAGCAAGGTTGATATAATGGGCAGAAAGAGTGATATTTACACTTAATTTTATCTGAGAATCATTTATTCATTAATTTATTCAAAGTAAAAAATGTTCTCTCTCCCTCTCTCTGTGTGTATACAGATTTTAATATCAGGGTTATTCTAGATTCATACCACCTGCACCCAGCTTGGAACACATCTTAGACAACCTACAACAGTGACAGGATGGCAGCTGGGAGGGCCTGACCTACAGGATCTATGGAGATGGCTCATAGAACATGGTATTCCTAAGGGCAAGATAGATGGGTGGCCAAAAAGAGCAGCCCCCCAACGTATGAATATATGAAGAGAACAGATATGAGTAGATAAACGGAGGGTTAAGACAGCTACCCCCAGTGGAAAGTCACAATCCCTTGCCCAGTTTGCAGACCCGAGCCAGGCTTCATTTCCATTCCAGAACACTTTTGGTGACTAAGAAAAAAAAACCCTGCAAAATGACACTAATTGGATAATTTGATATAGTAGTGATTCTCCAGTTCTGCCCCCCAAAAGACCAACCATGATTTACTCATATAACCGAATATTATAGAAAAGGAAATATCCTGATATGCCAAAGACTTCTGGATAAGGGTGTGAATTGATGCTGCTGTCTGGGGATCTAAAACACTACCATGGCTACTGTGTTAGAGGAGGGGTATGTGAGGGTTGGGGTTGGTAATAAAAGGAACCCTGGTCCGGGTCCATCCCACAGTATAATCTTAACCAAGTAGGAGCCTCAACTGTAGCAGCTGTGCCAGATACACATGTTTCTTACAGCAGACTGACATGGTCTTGGTCATGTGGAATACTGTTGACCTGGCAGTGCATTCTTTTCCATACCCACCAGGGAGGAGGATCAGAAGCAGTTTGCATTCACATGAGGTAGACAAGAGTGAGCATCCACGGTTTTGCCCCAGAGTTACGTTAATGCTCCTGCTGTCTGTCATCATATAGTGTGAAGGGCTGTGGACCATCTGGACATCCTGCAGAATATAGCCCAGTGGTTCACTATATTGAGGGCAGCATATTAATTAGATCTGATGACTGAGAAGGGACAATTAGTGTAGATGCCTTTGCAAGACACACATGCTTCTGAGGGTAAGAGATAAATCCTCCAAAGTTTGAAGCAAAATAATATATGTAAAGCATGCAACATAGTGGCTCAATAAAATGTAGAGATAGTCTCAGAGCTTGGCTGTGGCCTAATTAGCAGCATTAACAAATTTAATGAAAAAAATGTCACCCTAAGGAGAACAATGAGTGTGGAACTTAGAAAAGGAGGAGCAGGAGTGAGTTTTTGTCCTCTCCATGAAGAGGAGGGAAGATACTGGCACAGAGAGGCCATTTGCAGGCACTGGGGAGGTGCTCTGTTATGGTCTGGAGCATGTGGAATCATTTACTCCAAATTAAAGAGGATATGATCTCACCTTTTCCCTCCTAATACCAAAGCAGAAGCACAATTTTTGGAGACCTTCCTGAGTTTTGGGGGTAGCACACTCTTCACTTGGAAATACTAAGTACTATGACTCATTAATTGGCTGATATTCAAGAGTGATAGCTTTGAGTGGGAGATAGAGTAAGAAAGGTTCTGTAATAGGTTCAAGCTGCAGTAAGTAGTCCTGTGCTTGGGCCATATAACCCATCAGATTCCATGGTCTTGGGGTTTCTGTGGTAGAGAAAGACATCACGTGGAGCTTCTGGCAAGCCCTAACAGTAAAACGGCAGCACAGACTCCTAGGTTTCTGGAGCAAGTCCACACCATATCCTGCAGAGAACTATAAGGACTGTACGGCATTAAGCAGACTTACCATCAAAGATCTCAAATTCATCATACTGCTTCTCGCTGAGGAAGTACTCCACTGTGAGTGTGATGTTATATTCAGGTTCCACTCTCACCAGCCAAGAGCAGGTCTGGAACTGGGGATAGCTTCCAGGGTAGCTCTGACTCAGGATCACTCCCGTGGAGTCTGTCAGAAGTTCATTCGTTGGGCAGTGCACTTGGAGAAAGAAAGAGATATGCCAGGTAAATGGGGTTGAGATGGAACTAGGGCCAGCACATTTACTTTGCTCAGTACAAAAGACAATCATCAGGCAGTTAGTATTTAAGGACATTCACATAAGGCCACATGCCCATCACTGTACTGTTCCATGACATGAGGTAGGCTCAGATCCTGTGTCAGAGTCACAGTATTGCTGGGACTCAGGCCTGGCCAGTTGGCTGGAGTTATTCCTAGCTCAGTCGTGGGCTCTACTACCTGGCTTTGAGGCAGGTGGTGGGGCTAGTACATACCGCTAGACAACAATTAGGCATCCCCAAATCCAAAAGAGATCATCTATAAAATGGGTTTGATTTGTGTAAAGATAGTACTCAATAGGGCAGAGGTAAGCACATAGGACTTTGAGTCACACGCACCAGGATTTACAGGTAGCACCAACCTTACAGGGCTCTTGTGTTGTATAAAATATCTTATATGAAATAATATATGTACTGGCTTGCAACATAGTGCCTCAATAAAATGTAAAGATAGTGATGATAAGTGCATCTTGAACAGAAAGAGTCTCAGAGCATGGCTGTGGCCTAATTAGTAGTATTAACAAATCTAAAGAAAAAAAAGTCACCCTAAGGAGGACAATGAATGTGGAACTTAGAAACGGAGGAGCAGGAATGGGTTTTCTGTCCTCGCCATGAAGGGGAGGGAAGATGTTGGCACAGAGAGGCCATTCACAGGTACCGGGGAGGTGCTCTGTCCTGGGGTGCAGGGAAGCATCACAACAGTCTCACAAAACAAATCTCAAGACAATCCACCTTCATTTGCTTGGGTTGGGGACCCCAAAGCATAGTTCTGGGGATTAAACCAACTTCTTCAATACCTTAAAAAGGTTTGTCATTGACAGTAGTTGCATATTTCGGTCACTGCAAATGGAGAAATTGGTACTTTGTGGTAGATGTGCCTTTAAATGAGCTTCCTGAGTGTGCTGAGTCTGGGTCACTGGGAAGAGGGAGCATTTGGGACTACAAGGCCAAGGACGAATCCCTGGATCATAGTCTCAGGTAATGCTGTTCTAGGTACGAGTCCATGCCACTGGCGCTCCACCCCTCTCACCTATTTCCTGCAACCCTAGCCTTCACAGAAGTGGGGCTTGCTAGCCAGTAACGGTCTGAGCTCCTAGACAGAGGCTTGCTGTGGCCTAGAATTTTACAGGATTCATCGGGCTTCCTTCCTAGTAGCTGTGAAAGGCACTCACTGTCTTTTCTCAGTAAAACTTACTTTTTATTTTGTAAGAGGAAAAAGAGTAAATTTCTTCTAGGGAAAACCCGCCTGGTCTTTGAAATGCTCCTGATTTCACTAACCTGATGACCTGGTCACTGAGACGTGTTGCTAAATTTAAGTTCCCTTAGGCCTCATGGTCCACTCCTGCCTCTACCAGATCTGCTCCCCAAGATCTTTACCTTTCTACTTGAAACTGCCTCTATTGAGGGAAAACAATCATATACTCTCAAATGAGATTAGTTTGTAGATTTTCCTTTTTCTGGGCAACTTTATCAGATTTGGGCATTTGTGTTTACAAGTTTCTTTTTTTTCCAATGCTCAAAATTGGCCTTTGAAGGTTTATTAGTATCCTATAAGACCATCTAGTCTTGGTATCTTTGGTGGGGTCATGTGCTGCATGACATTTCGGTCAATGATGGACTCACATAGGATGGTCTTTCCAAAGGTTATAATAGAGTTGCTGCCTAGTACCTAGTGTTGTAGTAGCTGTTGTAACATTGTAACACAACAAATTACTCACGCCTCTGTGGTGATGTTGGTGTAAAGGCACCTACCTTGCTGCTATTGTATACAATATAGCACATGCAATTATGTACAGTACATAATACTTGATGATAACAAATGACTATGTTACTGGTTAATGTATTTACTATGCTATACTTTTTATTATTTATTTTAAAGTGTACTTCCTCTACTTATGTTTTTTAAGTTAATTGTAAAACAGCCTCTGGCAGATTCTTCAGGAGCTATTCCAGAAGAAGATGTTATTATCCTAGGAAATGACAGCTCCAGGTATATTATTGGCCCTGAAGACCTTCCAGTGGGACAAGATGTGGAGGTGAAAGACAGTGATATTGATGATCCTGACCCTGTGTAGGTCTAGTGCTGCATTTTTACCAGAAAAGTTTACAAAGTAAAAAATAAATTAAAAAAATTTCAAAATAGAAAAAAGCTTATAGAATAAGAATATAAAGAAAGAAGATATTTTTGTACAGTTGTACAATATGTTTGTACTTTAAGCTAAGTGTTATTACAAAAGAGTCAGAATTAAAAAATCAATAAGTTCATAAAACAAAAATGTTAAAGTAAGCTAATGTTAGTTTATTATTGAAGAAAGAAAAAATTTAAGATTCATTTGGTGTGCAGTGCTTATAAAGTCTACAGTAGTATACAGTGATGTCCTGGCCTTCACATTCACTCACTGATTCACCCAGAGCAACTTCCAGCCCTACAAGCTCCATTCATGGTAAGTGCCCTGAACAGATGTACCACTTTTAATTTTTATTTATTTATTTATTTTTTTGAGTTGGAGTCTCACTCTTTCACCCAGGCTGGAGTGCAGTGGCCACTCCCGGCCACTGCAGCCTCAAACTGCTGGGCTCTGGCGATCCTTCCGCCTCAGCCTTTCAAGTAGCCAGAATTACAGGCATGTGCTACCATGACCAGCTGATTTTTTGATTTATTGTAGAGATGAGGTCTCGCTGCCCAGGTGGGTCTCGAACCCGCGGGCTCAAGCAATCTACTCACCTCAGCCTCCCAAAGGCGCGAGATTACAGGCTGAGCCACCGAGCCCGGCTCCATTTTTTATTTTTTATACCATATTCTTAACATACCTTTTCAATGTTTAGATACGTGTAGATACCCAAATACTTACAATTGCCTACAGTATTCAGTACAGCAACATGCTGTACACATTTGAAGCCTAGGAGCAATAGGCCACACCAATAGCCTAGGTGTGTAGTGGGCTTTGCCATTCAGGTCTGTGTAAGCACACTCTATCATATTCATACAAGTACAAAATTGCTTAACAACACATTTCTCAGAACATATGTGGTTAAGTGATGCATAATTGTACTAAAAAGTATTGAAATGTACACTTTAAGAGGGTAAATTGCATGTATGTGACTTACATCTCAGTAAAGCTCCTAATACACAAATGACTATGAAAGTTTACATCTGAAGAAGGCAAGAATGACACCAAGTCCCAGAGGAAAGCACAAGACTGAGAATGGGGAGAAAAGCCATGAAGATGGGGCCATGGAGTTCCAGAAACAGTGCCAGAAACAGACTGGAACAAAGCAAGTTGGTTCTGCAGCAGAATGAAGGCTAAAGTTCACTGTTTCTGGGGGCTGGTTGTTTGGCACGAGGCTGGGTCAGTTCAGTTGAAATAAGCAGATACTGAATTTCTCAGTGCATCGGGCAGCTGGTTCAGTGGTTTGTGGTTGGCTCCTCTCTTTCTCAGTAACAATCCACATTGTAGATTCCTTTTACTCTCACTTTCTGAGGGAATGGGGAAAGGTTTTTCCCAAAGGCTACTGAATATTAGTTGGTAGCAATAGTACTGGAAGCAGTCGTACTAGTGATAATATTAACAGCTAACTTGGAGCAGTTACTATACGCCAGGCACAGTTCTAAGTTGCTTTGCATTACTGGCCAGTTTAATTCCTAACAATGACCCCATGGCATAAGAACGATCATTATCTTCATTTTACAGAAGAGAAGATTGAGGCATGGGACAATCAGATAGCTTGCCCTCAGCCAGATGCCTAGTGAGTGGGGAATGTTGTTTCTGATCTTAGTTGGGAGAACTAGGCGAAGTGAATTCATCTTCTGTCAAGGCACTGCACTAGCTGAGCAGAAGGGACCTTGAAGCATTTAGACTCCAGTAGGGCAGGGTTGGTGTGTGAGCCCACCCCTTCCTGAGGTCCTGGTCAGTGATGTCCTCCTTCCAGTGCTCAGTTTGCAATTCTAAGGAGTGCCCAGGTAAGGAAAAAGAAAGACAGAAGTAAACGTGGCCACTGTGGCCAATTCACAGCCCTAGGCCTCAGAACAGGGCAGAGAACCCATCTAGAATAATCTATTTTTCATTCCTCATTCCCTCATTAATTCATCAGACAATATTCAACAAGTGACCTTTCACCTTATGGGCCAACAACCGAGTAAGAATTGGAAATGGAAAGAGGAACAAAACAGGGCTTTGTTCTGGAAGAACGTCTAGGCCTGGTAAAGATGCGGCTCCATGCAATTACCTTCACATATTGGGGGTGGGCCTTCAAACTGCAGGTAAGTTCCAAGTTTGCAGGTCAGGATTTCATTCCCCACTAAGGTAAAGCCAGGGAGGCATCTGTAGCGTACAATGTCACCTGTCAAAGAGACACCAACATGGGAACTTTTTGGAGAAGTCCAGACAGGGCTGATGGGCAGCCTTTGGTACCTTTAACCCACTTCCGGGTAAGATAATCAGTGGCAGGTCATATTCTGTTGAGATTTAAATAACTAGCTGAGTTTCGTCCCAATTGGCCCAGGGAACTTTTCTCTTTCACAGGGTCTCAGGCTTTGCCTGAGTCTACGAATATTTCACATTTCAGGAAACTTTAGAATGTCTTGCATGGACTTATTTCTCAAAAACATGCTGACTTGAATCACAGAAGGGAAGTATTTTCCTGGCTTCTCTTTCTAGATGTGGCTAAAAGGAAGAGTGATTGTATTTTGGGTGCAAACTCAGCTGTCAGAATCTCAATCCTCTGGTATGAGGTCTCCTGTTTTTCTTTCCCTGGACAGGAGGACAAGATGAGCCCCTCTGGCCTGACAGCCTCACCTCCACCTGGCCCCTCCCACCCAACCTTGGGCTTTCAGTACTTGGAGGCTTGGGAGGTGGTACCTATGTTGAATTCTTCATTCTCTGTGACAACTTCGGCATTGGGGAGGATGGTGGGAGGAGGGCACTTGGTGAGTGGAGAAGCTGAAAAGATAAAAACAGACAAGTCAGGGTAGAATCACCATTCTCAGAGCACAGAGATTCGTTTGTTCAATCTTTCACTTTCTCACAACAGATATTCACACGAATTTATCTGTACCTAGGACAAGTTTAGCCAAGCCCTATTTTGCTTATCTCCTGTTACCCTTATTTAAATGAATAATAAAGAAATAATTACTAAAGGAACAGAATACAGGTCATGCAAAATGTTAAGCACGCAAAATAGGAAGGCTTGTTAAAACACTGATTCTTGGCCTCACCTTCAGAGGTTCTGATTCGGTGATTCTTGGGTGGGACCTGAGATTCTGCATTACTAATAAGTGTTAAATAAAATATATTGGAGGACACTGGTTTGAACTGAGCTCCTGCACTAAGCCCAACAGAACAAAAAATGGAGTCAGTCATGCTAAAGTGTCAGGCCACCAAGTGGAAACTAAATTATGCAAACTGAAAAAAATCAAGAGCAAGAGAGCGAGGAGAGGTGTGAGAGAGAGAGAGAGAGAGAGAGAGAGAGAGAGAGAGAGAGAGAGAGAGAGAGAGGGGAAAGGGAGAGAAACGGACAGAGAGAGAGAGAGAGAAGAGAGCGAGGAGAGGTGAGAGAGAGAGAGAGAGGGAGAGAGGGAGAGAGAGAGAGGGAGGAAGAGAGAGAGAGAATAACCAAAACCCCAAACAGGTCTGTTTTAGGCATCACGATAAGCAAGTCCCCTCCACCTTGGCCTTTACAAGAAAAGTAACTTTGAAAAGACCAGTCCACTTTTTGTTTCCTGTTTGTCTGTTTTTCTACCCTTTTCTGTCTATAAAACCAACCTCCTCTGCTTGGCTCATTGGAATAATCATTCTATCTTCTAGACAGGTGTTGCCTGATTCTAGAATCACAAATAAAAACCAATTTGTAATCTTAAAAAAAAATAATAAAGGAGAGACTCTCCGAGAGGAAGCCTGTGATACCGTCGCCAGCACTGAAGTGTGAGAGAGGAGCGTTTGCTGAGTACCTCTTGGATGTCAGCACTTTCACAGGCTGCTACTCTAAACCCTCACAACTGCTGATCAAGCTGTAAGGTACACTTACTATACTCATGAGCAAATGAGATTCAGAAAAGTGAAGTGACTTTCCCAGGGTCAAACAGGAATTGAGTGGAACAGGCAGAATTTGAGTCCTGGTCTGGCTGCTCCCACTACTTGGCTTCTACACCCTGTGCGTGTCTTCTGTGAGCTCCCACTGAAGCCAGCTAACAAGCTGACCCTGCTGCCCTTTGACCAAACTCTTGTGGCTTCAGTGGATTCCCTAAACTTGAATCCATCCCTGTGGGCAGGGACTGAATGGTGTTGGAGGCAGGATGGTATTACCGAGGCAAAGTTCAGTGTGGACTCCTAACTTGGCTTTTATAACCAGCACAGTTAAGTGTTTACAGGTGTTAGTTGCTGTTATTATTACTATATCCAAAATCAACCTAATCTCTTCTATGTTTTTAAAAAATTGTGTTCTTTTTTTTTGAAAAAAAAAAATACAAATGGAATACACTATCATTAAAGAAAATCTGAGATATTCTGTGAAAACATTAGAAAGAAGATAAAATTCACTGTCCTCTCAGAGATAATCACTGTTGACCTATTACTGTAAGTTCTCACAGTGTTTATTCTCTCAGCATATATAAATATTTTTCTCTGACACAATTTGCATCATATATTATATATTTAAACATTTAGAATTTTCCCATATAATTAAATTTCTTCAAAAATATGACGGAAAAAACTTCATAGGATTTAATTATATGGATTTACTTAGAATTTCTTTAACAGATACACCATTGTTAACCATTTAGGCTTCCAAAGTTTTGCCATATAAATAAAACTGTGATGAAATTCTTCTACTCAGGGTACAAAATAAACCTGCAAAAGACAGTCACATCCCTATACACCAACAATAAACAGACAGAAACCCGAATAAAAAGCACAATCCCATTCACAATAACCACAAAAAATGAAATCTCTTGTTATCTTCCTAACCAGAGAAGTGAAAGGCCTTTACAATGAAAACTAGAAAACATTGCTCTAAAAAATCAAAGAAGATACAAACAAATAGAAGAATATTCCATGCTCATGAATTAACATTGTTAAGATGGACAACCTACTCAAGGCAATCTACAGATTCAACATAATACCCATTAAATTACCAATGTCATTCTTCTCAGACCTGGAAAAAATACAGAAATTAATATGGAAATATAAAAGACAACGAATAGCCAAAACAATCCTTAGCATAAGAGACAAAGCAGGAGATATCATACTTCCAGCCTTCAAACTCCACTATAAAACTACAATAATCAACACAACCAGGTATTGGTACAAGAACAATAAGACAATCTGAATTGGTATAGACCGGTGGAACAGGATAGAGAGATTCTGGAAGCAAAACTTCAATTTCTTTTTTTTTTTTTTGAGTTGGAGTCTCACTCTGTCGCCCAAACTGGAGTGCAGTGGCCGCTCCCGGCCACTGCAGCCTCGACCTCCTGGGCTCCGGAGATCCTTCCGCCTCAGCCTTCCAAGTAGCTGGAATTACAGGCATGCGCTACCATGCTCGGCTGATTTTTTTTGATTTATTGTAGAGATGAGGTCTCGCTGTTCAGGCGGGTCTCGAACCCGCGGGCTCAGGCAATCCACTCACCTCAGCCTCCCAAAGGCACGGGATTACAGGCTGAGCCACTGAGCCTGGCTAAAACTTCAATTTCTTAACCAACTCATCTTTGACAAAGCCTCCACCAACAACCAATGGGGAGAGGAGAACCTATTCAGTAAATGGTGCTGGGGAAACTGGCTGACCACTTGTAGAAGACTGAAACAGAACCCCTACCTATCACCATACACAAAAATCAACTCTAAATGGATCAAAGATCTAAATGTAAAACCTCAACCTATAAGAATCCTAGGAGAAAATGTAGGAAACACCCTTATGGAAATTGGAATAGGCAACCAATTCCTGATCAACTCTCCAAAAGCAAATGTCATAAGAGATAAGATAGAAAAGTGGAACCTCATCAAACGGAAATGCTTCTGTAAAGCAAAAGAAACCATCAAGAGAGTAGGGAGAACAGCCTACAGAATGGGAAAAAATATTTGCCAATTGTGAATCTGACAAAGGCCCAACAGCTAGGATCTACAAGGAACTCAAGTGTGCCAAAAGAAAAAAAGCAAATAACCCTATTAAAAAATGGACAAAAGATTTGTGTAGACACTTCTCAGAAGAAGACATATGAGCAGCTACCAGATACATGAAAAAGTGATCAACCTCACTAATCATCAAAGAAATGCAAATGAAAACCACACTGAGATACCACCTAACTCCAGTCAGGATGGCCATCATCAATAACTCACAAAACAACAGATGCTGGAGAGGATGTGGTAAAAAGGGAACACTCTACATTGTTGGTGGGAATGTAAACTAGTACAACCTCTGTGGAAAATAGTGTGGCAATTTCTAAAAGATCTAAAAATTGACCTTCCATATGACCCAGTAATCCTCCTTCTGGAAATATACCTGGAGGAACTCAAATCACTTGATAAAAAAAGATACCCGCATACACATGTTTATTGCAGCATTATTCACAATAGCAAAAACATGGAACTAACCATGCTGCCCATGGAAAGTGAACTGGATAAAGAAAATGTGGTACATTTACACAATGT